>NC_057795.1:110164481-110272437 GCF_018294505.1 Triticum aestivum
GGTGCGGCGGCGGACCGGCGGTGGGGAGTGGTTTCGGGGAGGGTGGGCCGGCCGCGGGCGGCAGGAGCGGGCGGTTTGGTCGGTGGTGGCTGGCAGCTCAGGGGGGGTGGAGTTTGATGATAAACTGGAGGCCCTTGATTTCGTATCGAACGGCTGCAAAATCTAATGACCAGAGATGAAAAAGTCAATCGACTAACATGTAGCCTCACCCCGCACGTACACATGCACGCACGCAAGACACGCATGCATGTAGGCGTGCACCACTGACACGTACACATAACGTACACACGCACGCATGCTGGCATGCAACACTGACACGTACACATGCACTCACGAACACACGCACGTACACACCCGTGCATGCAACACTGAAACACACCCTTGCACGCACGCAACACTCGCACGCCTGCATGCACACATCACACGACGCAAGACACACGCTCAACCTATACGTGCATGCACCCTTTGTTAAGGACATGGATTGTTACGGGTATTAATCAATCTTATCTGTGATAAGCAGAACATTGATGTTTTCATCGGTCTTTATGAATCACAACGTATCGAACGGGCTATCAACATAGTAGGCTTAACTACATGAAAAAGATGACGTCACATCAATGAACAATCATCGGTTTATGAAATGCCCGCTTCTGACCGCCCTGGCCCACCAAAGGTTCCTCTGTTGTGCGCTGCCTGCGTTGCGTCACTGACATGCAGGCCATGCACCCAAAGAGCCCACACGTCAGTGGAAGAATGGCGCGGTGTCCTAGGTCAGACTCGAGGGAGCCACTCGCGGCACGCCCAGCTGAACACGCCTCCGTACCGCATTCAAACGCCTCCATGAAACATGCCTGTGTGGAAGCCGAGAAACCCATTCTGGACACACGTCCGTTCATGACCGGGCCAGTGTTAAATGCAACACCGGCCGAGCTCCTCCCGTCCGCCGTCTATTTAATCTCCTATTTAAACAAGGCCAAACGTCGGCCAAGAATCGCACACCTCCACTGCTCCCCTTTCTCCTCCACCATTTTGTCCACTCTTACAATGGCTTACGAAGAGTAGTTATTCCGCATCCAAGCCGGCTGGGTAGCCCGCCGGATACGAGCTATGCTGCTCACTGATCCACCTCCCTCCCCTCGCCCGACGGAGCCAATTGCCGCCCCAAGCCGGCGCGCGGTTCAACAACTCACCGCTCCAGGCCAGCTCGATTAGGAGTGGCGCACGGGCATCGTTGCTGCCGTCCACACCGCCGCCTCATACCGCGTCTCCCGTTTCTGTGGCCGAGACTCCCATGCCGGCGGCCGCGCCATGCAAGCAGCGATAGAAGACGGGTGCGCGGAGAGTGACGAGTCGGTGGCCAGCGCCTCCGTGTCCGCCGCCATCATCAGGAGAAGTAGAACACGGGAGTCCGCCGCCGCTTGGGTCCCATGAAGGCCACCGCGGAGGCGACACCGGCATACATAGCAGGTGTCTTGCCGGATCCTTTTGTTGCGAGGACCTTCGTCGACCCCGCATGGGCTCCACGGAAGAGGGGAATGTTAGGATGAACTCGAGCCGGTGTCGGCCCTGGCGAAGTAGTGGCCGGTGATGAACTCGAACCGGTGCCGGCCACCATCATCTTCGGCACCAGCCAATGATATCAGTTAGGCAGTGGGGAAGCGAGCCGTCCTTTGCGCTGAAGCATATACCTCCGGGGCTCCCGGCAGTCCAGTGATCGTGCTGCCGGACATGAAGAAAACAAATGGATCGGCGGGCGACCATTTAGGCCAGGTATTATATACCTGTGCTGTCCAGAACTAGCACCACGTAGTTCATTTGAATGTAATGAAATCCGTCATGTTTGTGTGAAAACCCGGTATTTTATATGATTTCCGTCGTTGTTTATATGAAATATCAGTTTGTCTACGTGTTTGTGAATTTCGTCTGGTTGGTTGAGTTGCTGTCATAATGTGTGCGGCTACGGTTGGATGGTGTAATTTGTGAGTCGCCGGTCGGTCTGCGGGTGGCTCGGGCGGCGTTGTGGGACAAAAAAACACAACTCGTGCGAGCTCGTCTCCAATGTGCACGCTGGAGGATGCATGACAGCATCAGCACCCGAGCCATTCCTCGTTCATCGCTGGCAAAGGCACCGGTGGACAAAAGGGTCGCCAATAGTTTGGCTACCCCGGGCAAGATCCAAACAACCCCTCCCAACAAATTCAAATCCCTCGTTCACCGTGGAATTTTGCCGTGTGTTGTTTTCATGGACTAGCAAGATGCCCGTGCATTGCACGGAACATCAAGATGCATTTTTTTACAAACTCCCGCATATATGCAAGGGATAATTAATGTCCTCCTTTGCTAGTACCAAGAGGAAAACACCATTAATATTGCATCGATTAGTGTTAGTGGCCTTGTATATCTGCAAATTGTAATTTTGATAGCGGCCCCTTGTATATAAAAATGGAGGGAGAAATATGAGAGATAAGGTGAGGAGGGGTGGGGCGTGGTGCCATGGTGGTGACTGGTGGTCGGACTGGGCGGAGGCACGGGGATGGACGACGCATTATGTCTAGGTTTGTATCTCTCTCTCACACACACACGTAGGTGGGGGACATGCACGAAGAGAAGAGGTGCACGCACGGCGCACGTACTCCCGTCTCTTTCCAAACCACACCCGCGCGGGTACACGGTGGAGCTCATTTCTGTACGAAAAAGGTATCCCACGTGGTATTTTGGCACGTGTATTGGTTGTCCACTTGGTGGAGGGAGGATCGTCTACCACGGGTGAACAAACAAATTGCAACTTGACGCGTTATGTTAAATCAAAAATAGAGGCAAACCATGTGGGGCCTACCTTAGAGGCAAGGCTCTATACGCTGGAGTATTTTTGATGTGTCCCGTCAACTCGCAGAACGAGGAGAAACATGCTTAGTACGTCGTCTCCCCCGCCCACGGGCGCGATGGCTCGCAGGATGAGGTGAAGCTTACTACTCCCTCCGGTCCTCTTTTGTTTGCGTCTAAGGTGAAGCCCGGATACGAAGGAGCGATTGTTTCGTTTGAAATTGGACAGTTCTATCCCTGATGTGCTACCGAGAGAGGCTGGGGTTAGTTTTTCTAGGCATGCACACCATTGGTTGAGCCTGCCCCACACCGGAATTCTCGCACAGCATGCATCTCTCTCTCTTTCAAGTCTGCATGCGTCTCACTCTTCCATGTCTGCATGTGTGTCACTCTATCTGCATGCGCACGCCTTGGGAAGGGGCGATTGGTATGGGAGAGAGAGTTGGGAGTTACTGCGGCTGCACATGCAGTCAAAGCGGAACAGATGGGAGGGGTACCAATGGAAAGAGCGGGGTAAAGAAGCTAAGGCGCAGAGCTTTGAGGGAAAAACTGAATTTTCTTTGGCGCAAAACAAAAAGGACCGAAGGTAGTACTACTGTATACCTTTACACCCGCTCCCTCGCCCACGCGCGCGGTGGCTCGCAGCACGAGGAGAAAATTTTACTACTCCCTCTGTTTACTCCTCGTCCCTACTAGTATGTACGTACTTTGGTTAGTACTCCCTCCATTTACTTATACAAGGCCACTATAAAAAATACATTTTGCATCTATACAAGGACACAAATAGTAATCGAGCCTTTCCAGTTTATATCTCAATTTCAAAATCGCTCCAACCAAGGTAGACAGTGAGTGGTCGAATTAATTTCGTAGTTTTCACAGTACGGTCGTTTTTCTCAAGAAGTTATGTTTACCGAGGCATTAATTAGAACGAATGCATGAATGACCACTACATTTCCATGAACTTGTACATGCATTGGTTAGTTTCCTCTTGACACTGCTTGCACGGGTGATCTAACGCACCTCGAAATCCAACATGTAATGGTACTACTACTAGTATAGTAGAATTGAGACTTATCAAACGGAAAATGAATGTTTTTTAGATGAGCCCTATAAACCCTAGTGGGTACGTACTTCGTAAAAACAGATTTTTCCAAAACTAAGTCGCTCCCTTTCATGAATTCTGTAGTATACTCCTCCGTCGACGCTCCCTTTCATGAATTATGTACTTCCTATTGCCGACATGTGGGACATATAGCAACCGGGTCGACGTGTTAAGCACCAAATAACAGTGCAGAATAGCAGGGGGGGCGCACCCCACTCGTACCGGCCCAGTAGTAGTAATGAGTAATGAGACGTCAAATCACAATGCCGCACCTTCCCAGACGAACGAAGCAACCATTATTTCACACTTCGGTTCGACATCATCTGAAACCACGTACTAGTATTGCTTCTGCCTCAAGAGGGACACGCGCATCGCCTTGGTACATCATGACACGTGGGACCGCATGACAGGCCATGCTCCCCCGCCGATCGCTCGGTAAAATCACCTCATTTCTACTATACTTCCTCCGAATCGGTTTACTAAATGGCATGCACGTCTTTCTAGGTTGAGAATTTAACTGGCTATATATATGTGATGATCAGTATGCTAGCCTTTTAAAAATGAATACTTTTGTACAGTAGTACTACCTCCGGCCTGGTTTATTAGTCCCCTGTGTAGTTTGTGCTAAATTTTGACCAAAGATTTAACTGAAAAAATGTTAGTGCATGTTAACAAAAATTATAATGATGGGTTCATATTCGAACATAGTTTTCAAATATATAATTTTTTGTGACATGCATGAGCATTTTGTTAGTTAAATTTATGGTCAAAATTTGGCACAGATTACAATGAGGACCAATAAACCAGGACGAAGGTAGTACTCCACTATTGATGGATTGCGCCATGGAGCAAAAATTGAAATTTAAAAAGAAGGTGGTACATATAGAGAGCGCTCGTCACCAAATTATGCATTTAGTACTATTAAAAAAAGCTAGTACATGCTTAATTGGGGTGCTAAATTCTATTAAAGAAATACTAGTACTAGTATGTACATATTGAAGAGTTAAAGTAACGAGAAGAAACATAACATAGTTCTGCTGGGGGCTCAGCACAACACACCCCTCAAATTAAACTAAGCACACCTGAAATTAAATTATTCAACTAATCCGGTAGACACTGCATTAGAAGTTTAGAACCACCATAATGCAACGACACTGCCACCTTACTCGGAGTCCTCGTCCACGTCCTCGACTTCGTCCTTGTCCCTCTTCCTCTTGGCCGATACTTCTTTGCTTGAACCGCCAACTTGGCTGTTGCTCTTCATCGAACCCTTGTAGATATTGAAACAAAGGTAGCCATCCATTGCAGTGTACTGGATGTGGTCTATATTTAGTACATTCCGCTACCATGCATGATGATGAAACGTGTATGGAGGTTTCTCCAGTTTACCGTACGAAGGATGAACCATGGCTCCTGCCAGGGTCAGCATTGAAGGCTGACGAGAGGGCGCCAGCCGATTCTTCTAGAGGTCGAAGGGGTTGCCTACAACGCGGCCTATCCGACCCAGGACTTCTTTGTCGTTCTTAAAGTCTACAGTAACAAATTTGACTGTTTTGTCCTCGAGGAAGTTCTTAAAATCCTGGCACTCAACGTCGGCATGGCATATGTGGAAGACCAAGCAAACATTATGTACGCAAATCTGGATCATGGCGGGCTTCTTCCTCTCTTCGTCCTTTAGATCCTTCTCTCATCCCACGACTGTGGTGTACTCAACATGTAGCCCAGCGACCCACTCATCATGTGAGTTTTCGAACATGCGTCTGAAGCGAGAAAGGCATCCTTTCACTGTCGCGGAAGTACGGGTGTAGATGACGTCGAACTCATCGCCGGTGATGGTTCTAACCTTGTACTCACCGCCAATCGGGGAGATTTGGGACGCCATAGATTTGGGAGGAGGGTTAGGATTAGTGGAACTGCCGTAATGTACTAATGTGAATGGACGGGACGACTAGGAGCGAACCGCCGTAGTATTAAAGGACGTGCGGGGACGAGTAGGAGCGAACTACCAGCGTGCGAACGACAGGGTAGTGGCTTTCCATTCTCCCATGATACGGGCTTTCGAGAGCCCTTGGATCTAAGATCGAACGGTTGCATGGCGTGATTCTAGACCTATGAGTGAATATCCTATCCTGGAGGGTTTTTCTTCAAATTTTCAGCAATTTAGCATGCGGCCGTTTGATCTCAGATCCAAGGGCTGCTAGCAGCCCGTATCATGGTCGCGCCTACCACGACCGTCGCGTCGCTCGCTGGTCGCGCTCTTGGAGATTTAACACGATGCGTTAGGCTATCTGATGTTGGCATGTCATACATAGTCATCACTTAGTCACTCATACTACAACAAGGTTGGCTATAAGTGTTTTTTTACTCGTCTCTATCTCTTTCTTCGTACTCCCTCCGTCCCATTATATAAGAACGTTTTTGACACTAGTGTAGTGTCAAAAACGTTCTTATATAATGGGACACAGGGAGTACTAGTATTTATTGCATTTGCCAAGGAGTGACCTCTTCCAATGAAATGGTCTTGCCAAGTTTGCTTCATTTAATTAGCTATAGACTCAAAATTGTCTTTTCACCTAGTTACACGCGCTTAGCACCGTTTCTTCCTGGGGTCACCAAACTAGACTCTCTCTTCTTGATTAACTTGCCACATCAAACTTTATGCCTATGTGGCAAGCTTAAGCACCTGTAGGAGCAAGTACAATAGTGGCTTTACATGGCATTTTTGCATATGTGGAGGAAAGAGAGGCAATGAAAAAGTGGAGAAGTGGGCTCTCATGCAAGAGCCAGCCTCTACTACTACAAGGTGGAGCATTGGGAGAGGCACCTGTGTGGAGGTGGTCAGGATTCGGGAGACTCACGCCGATCGTAGCGCCGCAGTTAAAATGATAATGGCATGTAAAATCACGGGGCCCCACCTGTCCAGTAGTAACTCGCTGTCAAATCACACAACCCTACGTTTGCAGCAGCCTACTCCCTCGTCTTCTCGCGTCTCTATCGAACCAACTAGGCTGAACTGCCCCGCCTACCGTGCAGGAAAAGCCCCGCCCTCGACTTTTAAATACAACTACTCCCTCCGTCTAGGTGAGTAAATCATCTTACGAAAACCTAATAATCCCAAAATACTAAGGCGTGGTGCATTAACTTCTACCTCGTTTCTTGTTTCTTCACATATCAACCAATAAGAATTCAATGATATACATCTTGTGACATAGTAACTCATATTTAGTTAGTCAAATGGATGACCTAGAACTATGTGCAGGCCCTATAAACCGAGATGCCTACAAGTAAAAAACCGAGACGGAGAGGGTAGTTCAGCACGTATCTTTTTAGATCAATATAGTTGGGATTTACCAAGGAGCAAAACCAAGTGGTAGGCTGCTCCTGTCGTGTTGGCGTAGCAACTCAAGCAGGGTCAGTCCGCACATGAAATGGCGACAGACTTAATAGGACCCCTTTGGCAGACATGTGGCTCATCCACCGTCTTGTTCCACGTGCGATGCACCAAATTACAGTTCGGAGCAGCGGTTGGAATTGGAGGCACCCTGGTCGTAGCGCCGCAGTAGTAGAAAATGAGCGATGAGGGGTCAAATCACAAAGCCCCACCTTTCCCGCATTAAGCTGGACACACGAAGCAACCATCATTTCACTCTAGCGTGCAAGAGCATAAAGAAAAGAGAAAACAATGATGCATGCGGCAGCTACCTAGGGCACCCTAGGGTAGGGGTCTCCACTACAGATCCTTTTTTGAAAGCGCCTTCACTACAAATCAGCTTCTCCCTCGTCCTCTTGAAGAAAACTGATGATGAGTGCGGCGGTAGGGTTTGTAGGAGTACTACGGCGTGCGGGGCCACGTTGTAGTAAACGGGTTCGAGTCGACGCCTTAAATATGTGTGGCTCGCTTGGTTTTACGGGAACGAGGCAGCATTTTGGGTTCGGGGACCAGTGGAGATATAGCACGTACAAAAAACTGTGGACGTAGGTTTGACCGAAAGGCAATGATGCATGGGCCCTGCATTTTGATATACCCGGGGCCGCATGAAATTTGCTACTCTACTCAAAACTAGTAAGGTACACATGTATTGAACGCATGAGATTTTGAATTTCAAATTATGAATAAATACACACTATAGCATGTAAAGCTCTGAGTCATATATGCATGATGTAGATGTTCGTTTAGTTCTTATAGTTCATCTCATTCAAAATCAATTAGTTTTATAAAAAATGTTAAGATTCATGGGGTTGTGCATTGTAAATTGATACGTCCATTTTGCATCATGCTTTTATGACAATATTTATTGCATTATGGGCTGCTATTTCACGTTATGTCAGGATACTTATGGCTATTCTCTCTTATTTTACAAGGTTTACATGAAGAGGGAGAATGCCGGCAGCTGGAATTCTGGGCTGGAAAAGGAGCAAATATTGGAGGCCTATTCTACGAAACTCCAAAAGTCATGAAACTCCACGGAATACCTTGAAATAAATAAAGAAAAATCATTGCCAAAAATGAAGGCCAGGGGGACCACACCCTGCTCACGAGGGTGGGGGCGCCTCCCCTGGGCGCGCCCCCTACCTTGTGGGCCCCCTGGTGGATCTCCGACGCCCATCTTCTCCTATATGAAGTCTTTCGATGAGAAAAAAAATAAGAAGCAACCTTTCGGGACGAGACTCCGCCGCCACGAGGCGGAACCTTGGCAGAACCAATCTAGGGCTCTGGCAGAGCTGTTCTGCCGGGGACACTTCCCTCCGGGAGGGGGAAATCATCATCATCGTCATCACAACGCTCCTCTCATCGGGAGAGGGCAATCTCCATCAACATATTCACCAGCACCATCTCATCTCCAAACCATAGTTCATATCTTGTATCCAATTCATGTCTCCAAGTCCGGGATTGGTGCTAGTAGGTTGCTAGTAGTGTTGATTACTCGTTGTAGTTGATACTAGTTGGTTTATTTGGTGGAAGATCATATGTTCAGATCCTTATGCACATTATTACCCCTCTGATTATGAACATGAACATGCTTTCACTACGGGAAACAGGAGATTTACCGTCAGTATTATCTTTGCCGTCAGCATTTCGTCAGGGCAGACGGCAAAGAAAGGGTTTGCCGTCATCAACAGACGGCAAAAAAAAACTATCGGCAAAATATACGTTGTCGTCTGCGTAAAAAAAATTAGACGGCAAAGAGCTCATTTTGCCATCTACAAAACAAATTACAGACGGTAAAGATCTTTGTCGTCTGCGTTTTTTATTACAAACGGCAAAATATGCCTTTGCCATCTATACTAGTAAACACAGACGGCAAAGATCACATTTTGCCGTCTATAATAAAAAAGGTAGACGGCAAAGATTTTTGACGTATGTACTTTATTTTGCAGACGGCAAAGCAAAGAAGCACATCTCGCGGATCCATCCCACGGATCAATGACATGGCACGATCCGCGGTGCGGTGCCTCTTTCCGTCCACCATGCCTGACCCCACCCACCCATCCCACCACATCACCTTATCCCCACGTCCCCACCCACGTGCTTGTGGCGAACCCACCTCTCTCCCACTCCGACACCATCTCCCCCATCGATCTCGTCTTCCATCGGAAGTGGATCGCCACCGGTCGCCGCTCAGTCGACTCCGCCTCTCCATACGCGACCCTGCGCCACCAGGCCCTGCCTCGCCAGCGCCGCCGCTCGGTAGGCCCTTCCTCGCCGCCGCCGCCGCTCGATCGGCCCCGCCTCACCGCCGCCGCTCGGTCGGCCCTGCCTCACCGCCACCGCTACCGGCTTCGCGTGCTGCCTGCCTCCACGGATGCTCCTCCCCTTCGCCCCTGCCTTCGCACGCCGTGGGCCTCCGCCTCCTCTGCTCTGCTCTGCCGGCGGCGGGGCTTGGTGTTCACAGAGTTGGCAGGTTCAAGTGGATCCAGTGCCAGGATGAGCCACTTGGCCCCGCCTCACTGCCGCCGCCTGGTCGGCCCCGCCTCTCCATCTGCGCCGCCCGCCTCCACGTCTGCTCCACTCCTTTGCCCCTGCATTCGCACGCGGTGGGCCTCCGCCTCTTCTGCTCTCCTCTGCCGGCGGCGGTGGGGTCAAGTGGATCCAGCGCCCGGACGAGGGTGACGAACTCCGGTGCGGTGGCAGACGGCTTGAGCTCCTCGGACATTGCTGTGTTCTTAATCCAAGGCATGGTGAAAGGAAGGAGAAGGGAGAGAGGCATAGCTGGTTCTCCAGCGAGGCGTGGGCATGTAGATCCAACTCATGTATTGTAACTTAGTGTAATCTGTTCATGTGTAATCTGTTCGTGTGTAACCCGTTCATGTTGTTAAACTGAGTAGTTTTGTTTTGTCTTGTGATTCTTAGAACAGCAGTGTTGATGGATACATACTGTGGAGTTTTTCGTCAGTTTGTTCCTGGTCGCCTCTGCACTTGTTTGTACGATATATTTTTTAAATAAAAAAAATTCTTTGCCGTCTGCGATGTTTGAGGTTTACGGCAAAGATGGATTCTGCTGACGGCAAAGCACTGACGTCGTCCGTCAGTCCGTCCGTTCCGTCTGTTGCCTTTTTTTGCTGTCTAATTTTACCGGCTAACGGCAAACAGTATAGACTGACGGAAAATTATTTGCCGTCATCCAGAAAAAATAGCAGACGGCAAAGTATTCTTTGCCGATTTATCTTTGCCGTCTGACTTTGCCGTCTACTTCCTGACGGCAAACTCTTTGCCGTCTGGATTTACGTCTTTGCCGTCTGTAATCCACAGACGGCAAATTAACTGTTTCCTGTAGTGTTTGTGAGTAATTATGTTTGTTCCTGAGGCCAAGGGAGAAGTCTTGCTATTAGTAGTCATGTGAATTTGGTATTCGTTCGATATTTTGATGAGATGTATGTTGTCTAGCCCCTAGTGGTGTTATGTGAACGTCGACTACATAACACTTCACCATTATTTGGGCCTAGTGGAAGGCATTGTTAAGTAATAAGTAGATGATGGGTTGCTAGAGTGACAGAAGCTTAAACCCTAGTTTATGCGTTGCTTCGTAAGGGGCTGATTTGGATCCATAAGTTTCATGCTATGGTTAGGTTCACGTTAATACTTTTGTTGTAGTTGCGTATGCTTGCAATAGAGGTTAATCATAAGTGGGATGCTTGTCCATGTAAGGGCAGTACCCAAGCACCGGTCCACCCACATATCAAATTATCAAAGTACCGAACGCGAGTCATATGAGCGTGATGAAAACTAGCTTGACGATATTCCCATGTGTCCTCGGGAGTGCTTTTCCTATCATAAGAGTTTGTCCAGGCTTGTCCTTTGCAACAAAAAGGATTTGGCCACCTTGCTGCACCTTATTTACTTTTGTTACTTGTTGCTCGTTACAATTTATCTTATCACAAAACTATCTGTTACCACTTATTTCAGTACTTGCGGAGAATACCTTGCTAAAAACCGCTTATCATTTCCTTCTGCTCCTCGTTGGGTTCGACACTATTACTTATCGAAAGGACTATGATAGATCCCCTATACTTGTGGGTCATCAAGACTCTTTTCTGGCGCCGTTGCCGGGTAGTGAAGCGCCTTTGGTAGGTGGAATTTGGTAAGGAAAAATTTATTTAGTGTGCTGAAATTTTCTGTCACTTGTTACTATGGAAAGTAATTGTCTGAGGGGCTTGTTCGGGGTATCTTCACCCCGTCCAGTAGAGCAAAGAGTTGCTCCTCAACCTACTCAACCTACTCAACCTATTGAAAATGAAACTCCTTTTGAGATTCCTTCGGGTTTGATGGAAAAACTGCTAGCTAACACTTTTACAGGAGATGGAACAAAGCATCCCGATGAACATCTACGCTATGTAGATGATGTTTGTGGACTATTTAAGCTTGCAGGTATACCCGATGATGTTGTTAATAAGAAGGCTTTCCCTTTATCTTTGAAGGGATATGCATTGACATGGTATATGCTATGTGATGATACGAGATCATGGAACTATAAAAGATTGAAATTGGAATTTCATCAAAAGTATTACCCTATGCATCTTGTTCATCATGATCGCAATTATATATACAATTTTTGGGCTCGCGAAGGAGAAAGCATCCCTCAAGCTTGGGGGAGGCTTAAATCAATGTTATATTCATGCCCCAATCATGAGCTCGCGAAAGAAGTAATTATGCAAAGTTTTTATGCTCGGCTTTCTGATAACAATCGCACCATGCTCGATACTTCTTGTGCTGGCTCTTTTATGATGAAGACTATTGAATTCAGATGGAATTTATTGGATAGAATTAAAGGCAACTCTGAAGATTTGGACCTTGATGAAGGTAATGAGTCAAGTATGACACCTAAGTTTGATTGTGTTAAATCTTTTATGGAAACCGATATTTTCTGTAAGTTTAGCACTAAATATGGACTTGACTCTGAGATAGTAGCTTCTTTCTGTGAATCTTTTGCTACTTATGTTGATCTCCCCAAGGAGAAGTGGTTTAAATATCATCCTCCCATAGAAGTAAAACTAGCTGCACCTATTAAAGTTGAAGAAAAAATTGTCACTTATAATGATCCTATGGTTCCCATTTCTTATGTTGAGAAACCACCTTTCCCTGTTAGAATGAAGGATCATGCTAAAGCTTCAACTATTGTTCGTAAAAGCAATATTAGAACTTATACACCTCCTGAGCAAGTCAAAGTAGAACCTAATATTGCTATTGTTAAAGATCTCTTGTCTGATAATATCGATGGGCATGTTATTCAATTCCAGGGTGAAACTGCTAGAATTGCTAAACCTTGTGATAAAGATAAACATAGACCTGTGGTAGGCGTGCCTGTTATTTCTGTTAAAATAGGAGATCATTGTACCATGGCTTGTGTGATATGGGTGCTAGTGCTTGTCGGGGAAGCTGATCCACGAACGCCTATGGGGACCGGCGGACCGAGCCCCTTTCGGTTCGGCGGGGGGCGGAGATCGCACGAAGAGCGGATCGAGGCGAAGCCCACAAGCAGTTTACCCAGCTTCAGAGCTCTCCGGAGAGATAATACTCCTACTGCTGCTTGTCTGGTTGTATTGAGTTCTTGCTCGGGAGCGCTGAGTGCTACAGTACTCACCAGCTGCTAACGAGACCGAGCATGAGTGTTTTCTGGTTTTCGAACCCCCCTTTACGTTGCGCATGGGCCTCCTTTTATACGCACAAGGGGTCGCCGACAGGTGGCAACGTAGACAAGGGTAAAAATGGAAAAGGAGGGGTGGTTGGTACAACTACCTGTACAGTGTATCCTACCTAACCCTGACGGTAGGGGACAAAGGCATTGAATGCCCGTCTGCGTCGCTCAAATAGTGCAAAAAGGACCGTCAGGGATGCCACCACTTGCCACGATGGCGATCTTGTCTGCGTCGCTTGCCACCTCGCACCGCTGGCTGCACAGCCTCCTGCCACGCGTGCCTGGAAAGACCCCAAGGCGACACGTTGGTGGGTGTGCTGGAGCGTGGGTACAGAGTGGTAGCCTGCTGCGGCGAGCGCCTTGCCGCGTCCGGAAGCTTGTCGCCAACCGGGCCTTGCCAGGACGCGCGGCGCGTCGCGGCAAGTTCCTTGAAACGCCTTGGTTGGCCTTCCAGGCAAGCTCCTCTTGCCGGGGCCTTGTCTCCTTGGCTTAAATACTTTGTTCTTGAATGGCTCCAAGGGAACCACGGAGGACCTTGGCGGTCACCAGGCAAGCCTTGCCGCGGGGCGCTGCAACTGCCCGTGCACAAGTTCCGGATACTAGGGTACCCCTACTCTAGTACACCGACAGGAGCCCCCGGGCCTGGGCCACACACGGTGCCGAGCGCTGTTGGGCCAGGCCCAAAACAGGGCATGGGCACGCGCGGCCTGGGTTATGCCGTATCTTACTCCGTATCCACCGCGCCCTCCCCCAACAGCACGCGTCGAATGCGGCATCGTGGGGGAGATCGCGGGTGGTTTCTTTATTCGGAAGGATGAAACGTCCGCCCCCTCCCCCTTTATAAGCAGGGGAAACAGGGGCAGTTCGCCCATCTCGCTGGTTGCTACTCCATTTTCACAAATCTCCGCCGCTCCCCCCTTCTTCCCGAAGCCGAAAGAGAGTAGCGCTCCGCCCCCCATTGCCACCAGCACTACCAACACCGTCGATCTCCCCCACCACCTCCGCCATGGCTCCGAAAGCCGACAAGGGGAAGGGTGTGAAGTCGGCCGAGGCGCAGCGGCTCGCGGCACTCCTAAAGGAGCGGGCCATCTTCCCTCCTCAGCTTGACGCAAAGGAGCTGAGGGAGTACTACTATCTCTTTTGGTCGACGGAGACGCGAGCGCATCCGCGCACGAACGTACTCCCGGCCACCGCTTCGAGACTGGCTCCGAACGGGTATCCCTTCTTCGCGCTATTCTTCTACTGCGGGCTCTGCCCGTCCTTCTCTGAATTTTTCTGTGACATCATGAACACCTACGGGTTCCGCCTCCTTGACTTCACCCCCAACGTCGTTCTGACCATGGCAGTTTTCGCACATCTTTGCGAAAACTTTGTCGGAGTCCATCCAAACGTAGCCCTTTTTCGCCACCTCTTTATGCCCTGGGTCGAGAGAGGGGAGCCCCTTGCCGGCGGAATTGCTTGGATCTCGAGAGTCGGCAAGAAGGAAGCCTATCTGGAGGGAGAGCTCCGCAGCAAGTGGGAGGAATGGAGAGCAGTGTGGTGCTGGATCGTCGAGGAGAACCCGCAGCCATTTACTGCCCTGCGCCAAGCCCCAATAGTGCGTGGCAATGATTGGAGCAACGTGGCCCCGGAAGACGACATGCTGAAGATTGCCCTCACCCGGATCCTATGCATCAGGCTTGCCGGGCTCACCGTAGGCGCCGTTGGCGCAGATTTTCTTCGCCGCCGCATCGCCCCCTTGCAGGAGAGGAGGATACCCGCCTGGGAGTTCTAGAACTCGGCGGATATCATGAGGCTGCGCCCGGGCCTCAACTTCAACTTCACTGTCCTGGAGCTGGACGCGATGCTCCTGGAACTGTTCAAGCGCGATCCTCAACACCCATTCATGTTGCCGAGGTGTGTTGTTCCATTGTGCAACAACTCCTCGCTCGACCGCATCCGTGCAATGATGCCACTGTGCGACTCGCATGGGATTGTCCCAACTTGGCAAGAGCCGGCAGATGCTGTCATGCGGGAGTTCTTTGACGGCCTGGTAGAAGTGACGGTCCGCGCCGATGAACAGAAGAGCCTCACCCGCGACACCACCGATGCGGAGATGCAGCGCATCACCACTAGGCTGGAAGAGGTGGCGGCAGCCGCTGCCGCCGGTGAGTTTGAATTCACCGTGGAGGAGGCAGAGGCAGCCGAGGCGGCAAGCCTTGCCGAGCGCGAGGAGTTTGCCGGCGAGGAAGACCTTGTCGGGCCCGAAGA
Source organism: Triticum aestivum (assembly GCF_018294505.1). Classification (NCBI taxonomy): domain Eukaryota; kingdom Viridiplantae; phylum Streptophyta; class Magnoliopsida; order Poales; family Poaceae; genus Triticum; species Triticum aestivum. The sequence goes on from NC_057795.1 coordinate 110,179,791, forward strand.
TGAGTCGAGCGAGCCCGGCGAGGGAGAGCTCGTCGGACCCGAACCTTCAGGCAGCTCGTCGCAAGCGGAGCCCCCAGCTCCACCAAGAAGGCGTCTCCGCAAGGCCGTGGACGTAGCGGGGCGGCAGACGGGTCAACAGCCGCCGAGCCACGCGACGCGCTCTACCGCGGCAAGCACTGTTGCCGTGGGAGCGCCTCCCGCCGCTGCGGCAACTAGGGCGGGGTCTTCCCGGTCCACTGCCACTGCCCCTGCCAAGCGGGCAAGAGAACCTACTCCTCCGCCTCGTCGCGCCGGAGGCGAGCCGGACTTCGACCTCTCCGCGCTCAGCTCCGATGAGGAAGAAGAGTAAGATTCTTCGTTGTTCTTGTAGTTCTTCATTTTTTGTTGTTTCGTCTTGTGTCTGATTTGCTTTCCTCTGAACTCGTTCCTTTTCAGGACTCTGGCCCAGAGAGCGGCGAAGAGAGCCAAGGCCCCGGTGATTGTCATCGAGGACAAACCTACCGTGACGGCAGAGGACATGTCCGAGACCACCTTGTCGGACCCGGCAACCATTCCTCAAAGCAGCCCCCAGCGCAGCCCTCCACGTAAGTACATAGTTTACTTCCCGCTTTCAGGCATGCATGGGTGCTCTTCCTTTGCTGATATCTGAGTGTTGGTTCGTGCAGGAGCAGAGCAGCCTCACCAAGAGAGCTCGGAAGCCGCTCCCGAAGTGCCATCTGCTTCGACTACACCGCCAAGGGAGGATTCCCCGGCAAGGGAGCGTTCTCCGGCAAGGGAGAATTCTCCGGCAAGGGACAGCTCTCCGGCAAGGGACAGCACCAGCGATCCTCCGGTGGTTGAGACCACGACTGCGGATACAGTTAATCCTCTTGCTTGAAAACTTCCCTTGGATTCTTCTTCTTCTGATTTTCTTTTTGAATATTCGCTTGACCTTTCTCCCCTCTTCGGTCGTCAGATCCACCTGCCACGGAGCCGATGGAAACCGAGGCCGCCGGCGAGGAGAACGCGCGCGGCAACAACGATGACGCCGCCGCCACCGAAGAAGAGGCCGGTGCTGATGATCCTGCCGGCGAGGAGGCCGCCAAGGCTACCGCCGCAGAAGCTGGCGAGGAATCCGACGATCGCACTAACGGCCCCGAGGCCGCAGGAGCGCCAAGCGCTGCACCGACCGCCGATCCTTCTGCCGCTGCTGTAGCGCCAAGCTCCGAAGAGCCCCAGCCCGGCGCCTATTTGAAGGCCGGCGATGGCGTCTTCATCAAGCTTCCCTGGGTGTCGAGCTCCAGGGCGCCGGTCGAAGGAGAAACTTATGACGAAGAGGTGCTTGCCTCCGCTGGGCTGGCGCTGGTCGACGCGCCAAGCAGCAGCAGCGACGAGCCCGAGGAGGAGCAGCTGCTGCGGAAGCTGCTGTCGCTCTACCGCACCCGACATGCCAAGCTGGCATCCCGACAAGCGCTTGTCGCGAAGGCGGGAGTGGATATTGAGAAGCGCGTGGAGGAGCTCCGGGGTCTCAGGCAGGAAACTTTGCGATCTCTGGCAGAGGAGCGGGAGCAAGTCGCTGAGGAGCGAAAAGCCTTCCTCCTCGCGAAGGCTGAAGTTGAAGAGCAACAGTGGCTTGTCGCCGAAAATCTATTTGCGCAGGAGGGAGAGTTGGCGCAACGCAAGGTCAATCTTGACAGCCATGAGGAGGAGCTTGCCGCGCGCGAGCAAGCAATTGGCGGGGCTCTCAAGGAAGCGAAAGATGCTGCCGCAGCTGCCGAGGCTGCCAAGAAGGAGCTGGAGATGAAGGTGGCGCAGCTGGAGGCCGATCTCAAAGCGAGCAGCGAGGAGCTTGCCGTGCTCAAGCGTGAGGGCGAGAAGGACGCTGCTGCTCATGGTGAGCTGCAGGGTCTTCTCGCTGATAGGAGCAAGGAGCTCAGCGCCGCCAAGGATTCCAATGCAGATCTCGAGTTGAAGTTGGCTACTTCGACTCAGACGCTGGACGACGCTAGGGAGCGGGAAGTGGCCTTGTCGGAGAAGATCAAGGCCAACGAGGCGCTGCTGGCGAGTGCCGCTGCCGCCCACGACGCTTTCAGGGAGACCATGGAGCACTGGACTGAGGGTCTTGTGGATCTTGCCGCAGCCATTGACGGGGAGTTGGCGCAGTTGGGGATGGAGGAGCTCGGGTACTCCTCCGACGAGCACCTCCAACCCAGTGCCAAGCTTAGCTTGTTCTTCAAAGGCGTGGCGATGGCCCTCCAGCGACTCCGGGAGAAGATCCCAAAGCAGCTGGCCGACGAGTCACGCAAGATCTGCGCGGGGGCTCTTCAAAAGGTGCTGATGAAGGTGGCCTTCCGCAACCCAGGCCTCAACTTCACAAACGTCCTCAAGTCCTTGCCGCCGGATGCTGATCTGGAAGCGCTCAAGACCCTTGTCGCACCCATTGTGGACAAGGTGAGCGGGATCAAGAGGGTTGAGGGCGATCGCGTAGATTAGGCCGCCCGTTTTCTCTTTCTCTTTGTCGCTGCTGGTCATATCATGAGAACAATCTATTAGAGTTGCGACAAGCTATCTTGTAATATAACTCTATTTTGGGTGGAGATTGATGTGTTATTTCCTTTACATGATTCCTTCCTTTATATGTCTTTGCCCTACGCTTTTAGGGAACTTGTCGGCGCAGGCACCTGAGCCGCGAGCGCTGAGTGCGGGACGTCAGCAGCCTGCATGTGGTGCCGCTTCCGACAAGAAACCTTGTCGCAACTAGTCACAGCTCACTTAAGTTGTTGAGCGGACTCGAAACAAAGTAAGGGCACAACTAGCTACGAGTTGGTTCCTCCGCGCACAGGTTTTCCATACAAAGTACGGTCGTTCGAGGAAGATAACTTAAAAATTTAAAACTGATTGCTCAAACTTTGGCAACTTAGCTTTTCTGTCATTTGCTTTCCGGTAAGGCGAAACTTCCTTGAACGATGCCTGGTACACACCATGGTCCACACCATTATCTTCTCCTTTCCCCCTGGCAAACTTGTGTGCGAGGGAACCTTCCTTTCCTTTGAGAAAGAGAAAGAAGAGAAAATAAAGATATGGAGCCTTACGGCTCGTTAGTGCTTACCGGGGGTAGGTGCTGCACAAAGTGTCAGATAACGCATGCAAAGTAAAAAAGCTTGAAATTGACAAGATGTGCGGAGCACATGAGCTTTACTTATGAACGGGGTCTGCGCCCGGCTTTGTACAAAGGATTACATGCAACATCGGTAAGACTTGTACGAAAGGTGGTTGCCGGAACAGGTTCCGGCAACCGCGCCCTACGGGTAAAACTTACGAAGATGCTCAATGTTCCAGGAGTTGCTCACCGGAGTGCCATCTTCGGTCTCAAGGCGGACAGCGCCAGGCCTAGTGACTCGTTTCACCCGGTAAGGGCCTTCCCACTTTGGCGTCAACTTGTTGGATTTCTTGGCGGACTGAACGCGCCGAAGAACAAGGTCGCCTTCCTCGAGACTTTTGGCATTAACTTTGCGGCTATGGTAGTGGCGCAAAGCTTGCTGGTATCGAGCAGCTCGTACAGCAGCCTGAAGACGGTCCTCCTCAAGGAGCAGCGCGTCATCTTGCCGCAACTGCTCTTGCTCAAGCTCATCATAAGCGAGCACTCGAGGTAACCCGTATACGAGTTCCGTGGGGAGAATTGCCTCTGCTCCATAGACTAGAGCGAAAGGTGTCTGGCTAGTGGCTCGATTTGGCGTCGTCCTGATCGACCAAAGAACCACCGGCAGCTCCTCGATCCAGTTCCTTCCGCACTTGCGCAGCCTGTCGAAAGTCCTGGTCTTGAGCCCGCGCAGCACTTCAGCATTTGCCCTCTCCGCTTGACCGTTGCTTCTCGGGTGAGCAACAGAAGCGAAGCAGACCTTGGCGCCAAGATCTTGGACGTACTGCATGAAGGTGCGGCTCGTGAATTTTGTGCCGTTGTCGGTGATGATCCTGTTAGGGATCCCGAAGCGGCAAACAATCGACCTGAAGAACTTGACTGCTGACTGTGCAGTCACCTTCCTCACTGGTTCCACTTCTGGCCACTTTGTGAACTTGTCGATTGCAACATACAAGTACTCAAAGCCCCCGACAGCTCGGGGAAAGGGGCCGAGGATATCAAGCCCCCAGACCGAAAATGGCCAGGATAAAGGGATCGTCTGGAGAGCTTGAGCTGGCTGGTGTATCTACTTGGAATGGAACTGGCACGCTTCACATTTGGTTACTTGTGCAGTTGCATCCTGGAGAGCTGTCGGCCAAAAGAAACCTTGCCGGAACGCTTTGCCGGCAAGTGCCCTTGCGCCAATGTGGTGGCCACATATGCCTCCATGTATCTCTGCCAAGAGCTTTTGTCCGTCTTCCCGGTGAATACACTTCAATTTCACCCCGTTGAGTCTTCTTCTGTACAGTGTGTTCTCGACAAACTGGTACATACTTGACTGCCGGGCTACTCTTTCCGCTTCTTCTTGCTCTTCGGGAAGTTCTCCTGTCTGAAGGAAATGGACAATCTGCTATGCCCATGGTGGAGCTTATGGCTCGACAACAAGGACTAAAGGCACATCTGCTGCTGTGGGAACATCCGCTTCTACGGCGAGAACTTGTGGCTCTGTCGGAGCTTGATGTTCCCCGGCAAGCTTGCCGGAGCAAAACTTGTCGGGAGCGTCTGCTTCAACGGAACAAGCCCTAGGGCTCGCCGGAGCAGACTGTTCCTCAGCACCCTTGGTGTTGATTTTGACGACCTTCTTGGCGGCGGCTTCGGGGAGCTCTGCCGGAAAATAGTCAACAGAAATCAACTTTCTCTTCTTACTCTGTCCAGTTGATGGTGTTACGGACGGTTGGGTCAGCTTGAGCACAAAGATCCCTGGTTCCACAGGTAACTTAAGTGCGGCGCACTTTGACAGGCCATCGGCAATGTCGTTCTGAGCTCTTGGAACATGTTCCATCTGCAGGCCATCAAAGTGCTCTTCTAGCTTTCTCACTTCATCAACGTAAGCTTCCATCAACAGACTCTAATAATTCTTCTTCACTTGGCGGATGACAAGCTCGGAGTCACCCCTGACAATGAGCTTCTTGATCCCAAGGTCTGCTGCAATCCTGAGACCAGCAAGCAAACCTTCATACTCTGCAGTATTGTTCCTTGCTTGCTCCTTGGGAAAGTGCATCTGGACTACGAACTTGAGGTGCTCTCCGGTGGGTGCAACAAGTAGCACGCCCGCACTGGCTCCTTGCAGCGAGAAAGCACCATCAAAGTACATCATCCACTCTTTGCTTGTTTCCTTGACGGGGATGCTCGTCTCTGGAATTTCTTCATCTTGTGTTGGCGTCCATTCTGCTATGAACTCTGCCAATGCTCTGCTTTGGATAGTTGAAGTGCCCTCAAACCTGAGGCCAAAGCTTGACAGTTCCAGTGCCCATTCGACAATCCTGCCTGTTGCTTCTGGATTTTGCAGTATCCTCTTCAGCGGAAAACGAGTGACGACTGTGATCTCATGTGCTTGGAAGTAATGGCACAGCTTTCTCGAGGCCATGAGAAGGCCAAAAAGCAATTTCTGCAACCCAGAGTACCTCGACCTAGCCTCCTACAGAAGGGAACTGACAAAGTAAACAGGGCGCTGCACCATTCTTTTCTGCATCTTGTCACGCTCCTGCGCAGATCCATCTTTGTCGGGACCAGAGCTTGCCGGTGAAGTCCCTTGCTTGTCGCTGGATGCCTCTGCCGTGGTTGCTGGCTCATCACCCGCCTCCCTCTCCGCTACTAACGCAGCACTAACCACTTGATTGGTTGCCGCTTTATATAGCAGCAACTTCTCTTGTGGCTTAGGTGCGACAAGTGTTGGAGTGGAGGGCAGGTATCTCTTTAAGTCCTGCAGCGCAGCCTCCGCCTCCGGAGTCCATTTCATTGGACCTGCCTTTTTCAACATTTTGAAAAACGGCAGGGCGCGCTCAGCAGACCTAGAGATAAACCTGCTGAGAGCAGCTACGCAACCGGCAAGTCTTCGTACATCCTTGACGCGCTTTGGTGCTTCAATCTGCTCAATGGCCTTGATCTTGTCGGGATTGGCTTCAATTCCCCGCTGAGACACGAAGAACCCGAGAAGCTTGCCGGAGGGGACTCCAAACACGCACTTCTCGGGGTTAAGCTTGAGGTTGATCTTGCGCAGATTTGCAAAGGTTTCGTCTAAATCTTGAATCAGAGTTGCCTTGTCCTTGCTCTTGACCACTATGTCATCCATGTAGGCTTCCACATTTTTGTGCATTTGTGGCTCAAAAGCGTCATGAACTACCCTTGCAAATGTTGAACCAGCATTTTTTAAACTGAAGGGCATCCGTACGAAACAGTATGTGCCACATGGGGTGACGAATGCGGTCTTCTCCTCATCCTCTTCTGCCATGAAGATCTAATGGTATCCTGAGTATGCATCAAGAAATGAAAGCATGTCACATCCGGCCGTGGAGTCAACAATCTAGTCGATGCGCGGCAAGGGAAATGTGTCTTTGGGACAAGCTTTATTGACATCAGTAAAGTCGATACAAAGCCTCCATTTCCCGTTTGCCTTACGCACGACTACAGGATTGGCCAACCACATAGGATGGAGCACTCCTCTGACAAGGCCTGCTACTTCCAATTTCTTGATTTCTTCTGCAATGAATTCTTGGCGTTCCACTGCCTGTTTCCTGACTTTCTGCTTGACGGGCCGCGCATGAGGACAGACGGCAAGATGGTGCTCGATTACTTTCCTTGGAACACCGGGGATGTCAGACGGCTGCCACGCAAACACGTCGACGTTCACCCGCAGGAAAGCAACGAGCGCGCTTTCCTATTTAGGGTCAAGAGTGGCACTGATGGTGAAGCTACCACCAGTGCCGTCCTCCTTGGCGGACACCTTCTTGGTCTCTGGTGGAGCTGCCATTGTCTTCTTACACTTGCCGGTGGAGCTGGATGGTGCGTCCTCGACGGTAGCGCAGCACTCCGAAGAGGTGCGCTTGCCGGAGTGGGCATCAGAGCTCTTGCCGGACTTGGTATTCTTCTTCGCCCCGGGAGCTTCAACGGCAAGTGACTTGCTATCTGTTGCGGCTGCTGCTTCCCGGTAGATCTTGTCGGCGCAGATAAGAGCATCCTTCTTGTCGCCAGGGACAGAGATGACACTTATCGGGCCTGGCATCTTCAGCATGTTGTATGCATAGTGAGAGGCTGCCATGAATTTGGCAAGTGCTGGACGGCCAAGTATCCCATTGTAAGGCAATGGAAAGTCAGCAACATCAAAAGTGACCCTCTCAGTCCTGAAGTTCAACTCGCTGCCAAATGTTACCGACAACGTGATATTTCCCTTCGGCTTGCTTCTTCCCGGATTGATTCCTTGGAATGTGCCGGTCTCTTCGAGCTCGCCATCAGAGATCTGGAGTTTCTGGAGTACCGCGGAGGAGATCAGGTTCAAGCCGGCCCCGCCGTCAACTATCATCTTAGTGACCTTGAGGTTGCAGATAGTTGGTGAAACCAACATCGGCAAACACCCGACCGCAGTTATGCGATCAGGGTGGTCCTCAATATCAAAGATGATAGGTGTGCTGGACCATTTCAGAGGCTTGCATGACTCGATGGGTGGTTCTTCCGCATTGACTTCCCGCACCCACTGCTTGAGCTGGCGGTGTGAAGTATGCAGAGAAGCACCACCGTCAACACACAAGACCTCTGTGGCTTTCTGGAACTCCTGCTCATCGGTCTCGTTATCATCCATATCTTCATCATCGTCGTCATATTCATCCTTGTTGCGGCCGCGGGGAGGTCTGTCTCCTTGCTGCTGCTTGGCCTTGCCGCGGCGTCCTCCTCGGCCGGGACGTTTCTTGCCAGCTCCTCCAGCACCTTCCTGGGCTTTCTCCTTGTCGCGTCGCTCATATTCAGCTTTTTGCTGCTCAATAAGCTGCTCGACCTTCTTGCAGCTCTGGAGGTCATGGCCCTTGGTGCGGTGGATCTTGCAGTACTGCTTGTTGAAGCCATCCTGCTTGTCGGCGACCGCCACAACCTGGTAGTTGGTGCCCGCGGCAATCTCCTTGTCGGAGCCACCAGTTTTGGTTTTCTTGGCGCCACCTCCGTTGCCGGACTGCTCAATGACTAGCACATCTTTGCCTTTCTTCTTCCTGTTGTTCCACCGCCGGTTTTTCTTTGTCGGGGCAGTCTCCTCACTATCAGATCCTCCTGCTCCTATATTCTCTCCGGGGAGTTTCCTCCCTTCCTCAGCACGTGCACACTTGTTAGCCGGGACATATAGCTCACTGATGTCTCTGATCTTGCACATCGCCATCTCCTCGTGCATCTTGCGGTTTCGCATGTTCTGATGGAATGCGCTGATCACCGCGGCAGGATGAACATCTGGGATGTTGTGTTGTACACGGCTGAATCTCTGAATGTACTTGTGCAGGGGCTCTCCTTCCTTCTGGGCGAGCAGGTGAAGGTCACTCTCTTGGCCATGAGGCTTGTGGCCGCCCGTAAAGGCGCCGACAAACTGATGGCACGGGTCTGCCCAGGGGGATATGGAGTTGCCCGGCAAGTGCATGAGCCAGGATCTGACATTGGGCTTGAGCACCAGCGGGAAGTAGTTGCAAAGGATCTTGTCGTCTTGTCCCCCGGCAGCTTGCACCGCGATGGTGTAGATGCTGAGGAACTCCGACGGATGCGACTTGCCGTCGTACTTCTCTGGTACGTCTGGCTTGAAATTCTTCGTGCTGGGCCACTGGACTTGCCGCAGCTCACGAGTGAACGCTGGACAACCTACCGCGTACGGCAAGTCGCCTGGTTCCCCTGGCGCATGCATGTCAACAGAGGGCCCAGCGCGCTGGTCTGATTGACGCCGTGCTTCTCTTCGGTGCTCGATGCGAGTACGAGCGTCTTCTTGCTGTCGTTCATGAAGAACTTGGCGCTGATCGCGACGAGCTCGTGGATCTGACGATGCGGTGGAGTTGCTGTCGAGGTTGATCCGGCGAGTCGGCGATCTTGGCCTTTGGGGTGGAGAGTGCCTGGTAGTTGCACCTCCACCGGTTTCGTCACCACCGGCTCGTGCCTGGCGGTCCTGCCATGGCAGCGATGTACTCGGCTGCCGTGGAGTGTCACCGTTGGCGAAGCCGATGAGACTCTGAATGGTGGCCCTCCATCCGTCGATCTTGTCTTCCGTTGGAGGGTAATCCAGGAGCAGTTGAGCTCGGGCCAAAGCTTCTGCTGGAGTGGTGGGTGGCAGTGGCGAACGGTGCGAGGAGCGGTATATGCTCGGACTTCTAACTATGTTAGAAGGAGCAGTATCCTGTCCAGGCGACCGTGCCTCTCTCGTGCCAGCACGTTGTCGTGCATGTTGGTCTTGAGCGCCCCGAGATCCACCAGCTCAATCTTGGTCCAACAAACGTATGGTACTGCGAATACCATGACGCTGTCGGTCCTGCGCCTCCTGAGATGGGCGCGGTACGTGTACGGACGCCGAGGTCTGCGCAGCCTTGTCCTTGGACCTAGCAGCACCATGAGCTCCCTTGTCGATGTCCGTTCTTCCGCCGGCGTCTTCTCCACCACCTGATTGCTCCGGTGATGGTGGGATCGACGTGGACGGAACAGCTGCCGCCGAAGTCTTCTTCTTCGGTGGCATGTCGATGAAGAAGATGAAGATCTAGCTCGTGTGAACGCCGGATCAGGTTCACACAATCTCGACGCCCCCTACCTGGCGCGCCAAAGATGTCGGGGAAGCTGATCCACGAACACCTATGGGGACCGGCGGACCGAGCCCCTTTCGGTTCGGCGGGGGGCGGAGATCGCACGAAGAGCGGATCGAGGCGAAGCACACGAGCAGTTTACCTAGCTTCGGAGCTCTCCGGAGAGATAATACTCCTACTACTGCTTGTCTGATTGTATTGAGTTCTTGCTCGGGAGCGCTGAGTGCTACAGTACACACCAGCTGCTAACGAGACCGAGCGTGAGTGTTTTCTGGTTTTCGAACCCCCCTTTATGTTGCGCATGGGCCTCCTTTTATACGCACAAGGGGTCGCCGACAGGTGGCAACATAGACAAGGGTAAAAATGGAAAAGGAGGGGTGGTTGGTACAACTACCTGTACAGTGTATCCTACCTAACCCTGACGTCAGGGGAGAAAGGCATTGAATGCCCGTCTGCGTCGCTCAAATAGTGCAAAAAGGACCGTCAGGGACGCCACCGCTTGCCACGATGGCGATCTTGTCAGCGTCGCTTGCCACCTTGCACCGCTGGCTGCACAGCCTCCTGCCACGCGTGCCTGGAAAGACCCCAAGGCGACACATTGGTGGATGTGCTGGAGCGTGGGTACAGAGTGGTTGCCTGCCACGGCAAGCGCCTTGCTGCGTCCGGAAGCTTGTCGCCCAACGGGCCTTGCCGGGACACGCGGCGCGTCGCGGCAAGTTCCTTGAAACGCCTTGGTTGGCCTTCCCGGCAAGTTCCTCTTGCCGGGGCCTTGTCTCCTTGGCTTAAATACTTTGTTCTTGAATGGCTCCAAAGGAACCACGGAGGACCTTGGCGGTCACCCGGCAAGCCTTGCCGCGGGGCGCTGCAACTGCCCGTGCACAAGTTCGGGATACTAGGGTACCCCTACTCTAGTACACCGACAGTACTAGTGTTATACCCATTGACTTATACAAAGAAATTATGCATGAAATTGCACCTTCTGAGTTTGAAGGTATTGATGTTACAATTAAACTTGCCTATAGAGATACTATTTCTCCAGTGGGAATTATTAGAGATGTTGAAGTCTTGTGTGGGAAAACCAAATATCCCGCTGATTTTCTTGTTCTTGGTTCTCCACAAGATAGCTTTTGTCCCATTATATTTGGTAGACCCTTCTTGAATACTGTTAATGCTAAGATAGACTGTGAAAAGAATGTTGTTACTATTGGCTTGGATGATATGGTTCATGAGTTTAATTTCTCTAAATTTAGTAAGCAACATCGTGAGGAGGAATTGCCTAGTAAGGATGAAATTATTGGTCTTGCTTCCATTGCCGTACCTCCTAGTGATCCTTTAGAATAGTATTTGCTAGACCATGAAAATGATATGGTCATGAATGAAAGAAGGGAAATATATGAAGTATTCTTTAAACAGGAGCCTATTCTGCAACACGATTTGCCTGTTGAAATCCTAGGGGATCCCCCTCCACCCAAGGGTGATCCCGTCTTTGAGCTTAAACCGTTGCTTGATAATCTTAAATATGCTTACCTTGATGAAAAGAAAATATACCATGTTATTATTAGTGCTAACCTTTCAGAGCATGAAGAAGAAAGATTACTGAAAACTCTGAAGAAGCACCGTGCTGCTATTGGATATACTCTGGATGATCTTAAGGGCATCAGTCCCACTCTATGTCAACATAAAATAAATTTGGAAGCTGATGCCAAACCAGTTTGTGATCCTCAACAACGTTTGAATCCTAAAATGAAAGAAGTGGTAAGAAAAGAAATACTCAAGCTTCTGGAGGCAGGTATAAATTATCCCGTTGCTGATAGTCAATGGGTAAGTACTGTCCATTGTGTCCCTAAGAAGGGAGGCATTACTGTTGTCCCTAATGATAAAGATGAGTTGATTCTACAAAGAATTATCACAGGTTATAGGATGGTAATTGATTTCCGCAAATTAAGTAAAACTACTAAGAAAGATCATTAACCCTTACCTTTTATTGATCAAATGCTAGAAAGATTATGCAAACATACACATTATTGCTTTCTAGATGGTTATTTTGGTTTCTCTCAAATACCTGTGTCAGCTAAGGACCAATCAAAGACTACTTTTACATGCCCTTTTGGTACTTTTGCTTATAGACATATGCCTTTCGGTTTATCTAATGCACCTGCTACCTTTCAAAGATGCATGATGGCTATATTCACTGACTATTGCGGAAAAATTTGTGAGGTTTTCATGGATGATTTTTCCGTCTATGGTTCCTCTTTTGATGATTGTTTGAGCAATCTTGCTCGAGTTTTGCAGAGATTTGAAGAAACTAATCTTGTCTTGAATTGGGAAAAGTGCCACTTTATGGTTAATGAAGGTATTATCTTGGGGCACAAAGTTTCTGAAAGAGGTATTCAAGTTGATAAGGCCAAGGTTGATGCTATTGAAAAGATGCCATGTCCCAAGGACATCAAAGGTACAAGAAGTTTCCTTGGTCACGCCGGATTTTATAGGAGGTTCATTAAGGACTTCTCAAAAATCTCTCGACCTCTGACTAATTTATTACAAAAAGATGTACCATTTTTCTTTGATGATGATTGTGTAGAAGCATTTGAAATACTTAAGAAAGCATTAGTCCCTGCACCTGTTGTTCAGCCACCTAATTGGAATTTACCCTTTGAAATCATGTGTGATGCTAGTGATTATGCTGTAGGTGTTGTTCTAGGGCAAAGAGTTGATAAGAAATTAAATGTTATTCATTATGCCAGTAAGACTCTAGACAATGCTCAAAGAAATTATGCTACTACCGAAAAGGAACTTTTAGCAGTTATGTTTGCTTATGATAAGTTTATACCTTATATTGTTGATTCCAAAGTTACTATTCACACTGATCATGCTGCTATTAAATAATTTATGGAAAAGAAGGATGCAAAACCTAGACTTATTAGATGGGTTCTCCTGCTTCAAGAATTTGATTTACATATTGTTTATAGAAAAGGAGCTGAGAACCCCGTTAAAGATAACTTATCTAGGTTAGAGAATGTTCTTGATGACCCATTACCTATTGATGATAGCTTTCCTGATGAACAATTAAATGTCATAAGCACTTCTCATAGCACTCCATGGTATGCTGATTATGCTAATTATATTGTTGCTTAATTTATACCACCTAGCTTCACATACCAACAAAAGAAAAAGTTTTTCTATGACTTGCGACATTACTTTTGGGATGACCCACATCTTTATAAAGAAGCAGTAGATGGTGTCATTAGACGTTGTGTACCTGAGCATGAATAGGAACAGATCCGACGCAAGTGTCACTCCGAAGCTTATGGAGGACACCATGCTGGAGATAGGACTGCACATAAGGTATTGCAATCTGGTTTTTATTGGCCTACTCTCTTCAAGGATGCCCGTAAGTTTGTTTTGTCCTGCCATGAATGTCAAAGGATTGGTAATATTAGTAGACGTCAAGAAATTCCTATGAATTATTCACTTGTTATTGAACCATTTGATGTTTGAGGCTTTGATTATATGGGACCTTTTCCTGCCACTAATGGATATACTCATATTTTAGTTGTTGTTGATTATGTTACTAAGTGGGTAGAAGCTATTCCAACTAGTAGTGCTGATCATAACACTTCTATTAAAATGCTTAAGGAAGTTATTTTTCCGAGGTTTGGAGTCCCTAGATATTTAATGACTGATGGTGGTTCACACTTTATTCATGGTGCTTTCCGTAAGATGCTTGCTAAATATGACGTTAATCATAGGAGTGCATCTCATTATCACCCGCAGTCTAGTGGTCAAGTAGAGTTGAGCAATAGAGAGCTCAAATTAATTTTACAAAAGACTATTAATAGGTCTAGAAAGAATTGATCCAATAAACTTGATGATGCATTATGGGCCTATAGAACTGCATATAAAAATCCTATGGGCATGTCTCCGTATAAAATGGTTTATGGAAAAGCTTGTCACTTACCTCTCGAACTAGAACACAAGGCATACTGGGCTATTAAAGAGCTCAACTATGATTTCAAAATTGCCGGTGAGAAGAGGTTATTTGACATGAGCTCACTTGATGAATGGAGAGCCCAAGCTTATGAAAATGCCAAGTTGTTTAAAGAAAAGGTTAAAAGATGGCATGACAAAAGGATACAAAAGCGTGAGTTTAATATAGGTGATTATGTATTGCTATACAACTCTCGTTTAAGATTTTTTGCAGGAAAACTTCTCTCTAAATGGGAAGGTCCCTACATAATCGAGGAGGTCTATCGCTCCGGTGCCATAAAAATCAACAACTTCGCAGGCACAAATCCGAAGGTGGTAAACGGTCAAAGAATCAAACACTATATCTTAGGTAATCCTATAAATGTTGAAACCAATATTATTGAAACCGTAACCCCAGAGGAATACATAAAGGACACTTTCCAGAACGTTCCAGACTCCGAAAAGGAATAGGTATGTGGTACGGTAGGTAAACCGACTCCAAAACAATTTTTATGGCAATATTTCTCCGTTTTGGAATATTTAGAAAAATAGAAAAATAAGTAGCAGTCCGGGGAGGACACGAGGCCTCCACGAGGGTGGAGGGCGCGCCCCCCTACCTAGTGAGCACCTCGTGTGCCCTCCGGACTCCGTTTCCTTGCAAAATACGTACTTTGGTCGGTAAAAATTCATTATTTATACTCCCGAAGGTTTTGACTCTCGTATCATGCAAATCTCCCCTGTTCTTGTTTCAAGCTGTTTTCTGACAGGTCTAGATCATCATGACGGCCCCAAGTGCTTCCAAGGACAAGTTCTTCGAGAAGGTGATCAACCCTTACCTCGCGGAGGTGCTGCGACGCCCTCAAACCATTGAGATGCGTGATGGGTTGCTGCACATCCGCGATGTTGAGGGACCAAAGGGAACCGGAAGCATGGAGTCGAGGCTCGAAGCAATGGAGCAACAAGTTTTCAAATGTCAGGGGATGGTGGAGCGTGGAATCAACGCTAGCCACAAGATGCTCGCGGAGTTCACCAACAACTACGAGCCGGACGCTAAGAACACAGAGGAGGCCATCTTTAAGCTACAAGAGAAGATCGAGCACCTCCAAGCCCAAACTTATGATCTGCAAAATCAAAACTGTGAGTATGAATATAGATTCAAAAGGATGAGTTTGGCTGCAGATTTGAGGATTCCGGAGACTCGATCGTCCTTCTATGATGGTGAGCCTATGCCATGGAAGTTGGACGACAAGCCTGAATCATCAACAATACCTCCACCACCACCAACAAAGAAGGAGCCATAATCACATGGGTATGGGCACTCCCCTTGGCAACTGCCAAGCTTGGGGGAGGTGCCCTGGTATCGTATCGCCATCACAACTCCTATCTTTACCGTATTTCTTAGTTCGATCCTATTAGTAGTATCTTGATTTAGTAGAATAAAGTCATGGCATGATTTAGAAGAGTTTTGCTTTACAATCCTTCTTTGTAATCGAGTCCGTGAGCTATATAATAAAGATTAGTGTTGAGTCAAGGGCTTGATTGTTTTGCCATGATCTTGGGTGATTAGAAGAAAAAGAATAAAAAGAATCGAATAGTTCATATTGATCTTAGTGAAAGTAATGACTCCACATAGAGAGAGTATGATGATTAAAAATTGTTGGGAGTTGGCAAATATAGCTTTGGTCATCGCTGCAATTAATAGGAAGTAATAAGGAAAGAGAGGTTTCACATATAGATATATTATCATTGACATCTTTTATGATTGGGAGCACTCATTAAAATATCACATGCTAAAAGAGTTGAAGTTGGACAAGGAAGACAACATAATGAGTTGTGTTTTCTTACATCCGAGATAAAGTATGTTGTCATGGATCCTCTACCGTGTTGAGATTGCCTTTCCCCCTCATGCTAGCCAAATTCTTAGAACCAAGTAGAAATACTACTTGTGCTTCCAAATACCCTTAAACCAGTTTTTCCATGAGAGTCCACTATATCTACCTATGGATTGAGTAAGATCCTTCAAGTAAGTTGTCATCGGTGCAAGCAATAAAAATTGCTCTCTAAATATGCACGACTTATTAGTGCAGACAAATAAGCTCTGTACGAACTTGTTGTGGACGCAATAAAAGCGACGGACTACATAATAAAGGTTCACATACAAGGGGCAATATAAAGTGACGTTCTTTTGCATTAAGATTTTGTGCATCAACCCTAAACGCGCATGACAACCTCTGCTTCCCTCTGCAAAGGGCCTATCTTTTATTCTTATCCTCTACCTTATACAAGAGTCATGGTGATCCTCACCTTTCCTTTTTCATTTTATCCTTTGGCAAGCTCAGCATGTTGGAAAGAGTATGATATACATAACTAATTGGATGTGGGGGAGCATGAAGTATTATTGTTGACATTACCCTTAAGGTAAAAGGTTGTGGGGCAAAACTATAAGCCCCTATCTTTCTCTGTATCCGATTAAAACTCCTTAACCACAACTGTCGCGTAGTGCTAGCAATTATGAAGGACTAAATGATACTTGAATATGTGGACTTGCTTTTAAGCTCTGACATAGTCTCTTTCCAATGTTATGATAAATTGCAATTGCTTCAATGACTGAGATTATAATTGTTAGTGCCCAATAAGGTTTCTGATTCATGCTTTGGCTTTGTGAAAAGATCATCACTTGAACATGAGTAATCATATGAAAAAATCTATTTATGTTGTTGTTATGAAATAATCATGATGCCTTCATGTCCTTATTTTGTTTTTATCGACGCCTCTAGCTCTAAACAAGAGGACATATTTATTGTTATCGGCTTTTCCCTTGAGGAGAAGCGAGGTCTAAGCTTGGGGGAGTTGATACGTCCATTTTGCATCATGCTTTTATGAAAATATTTATTGCATTATGGGCTGTTATTTCACGATATGTCACGATACTTATCGCCATTCTCTCTTATTTTACAACGTTTACATGAAGAGGGAGAATGCCGGCAGCTGGAATTCTGGGCTGGAAAAGGAGCAAATATTGGAGGCCTATTCTACGCAAATCCAAAAGTCCTGAAACTCCACGGAATACCTTGAAATAAATAAAGAAAAATCGTTGCCAAAGATGAAGGCCAAGGGGCCCACACCCTGCTCACGAGGGTGGGGCGCCCCCCTCCTGGGCACGCCCCCCTACCTCGTGGGCCCCCTGCTGCCTCTCCGACGCCCATCTTCTCCTATATGAAGTCTTTCGATGAGAAAAAAAAATAAGAAGCAACCTTTCGGGACGAGACTCCGCCGCCACGAGGCGGAACATTGGCGGAACCAATCTAGGGCTCTGGCAGAGCTGTTCTGCCGGGGACACTTCCCTCCGGGAGGGGGAAATCATCACCATCGTCATCACCAACGCTCCTCTCATCGGGAGAGGGCAATGTCCATCAACATCTTCACTAGCACCATCTCATCTCCAAACCCTAGTTCATATCTTGTATCCAATTCTTGTCTCCAAGTCCGGGATTGGTGCTAGTAGGTTCCTAGTAGTGTTGATTACTCCTTGTAGTTGATGCTAGTTGGTTTATTTGGTGGAAGATCATGTGTTCAGATCCTTATGCACATTATTACCCCTCTGATTATGAACATGAACATGCTTTGTGAGTAATTACGTTTGTTCGTGAGGACAAGGTAGAATTCTTGCTATTAGTAGTCATGTGAATTTGGTATTCGTTCGATATTTTGATGAGATGTATGTTGTCTAGCCTCTAGTGGTGTTATGTGAACATCGACTACATAACACTTCACCATTATTTGGGCCTAGAGGAAGGCATTGTTAAGTAATAAGTAGATGATGGGTTGCTAGAGTGACAGAAGCTTAAACCCTAGTTTATGCGTTGCTTCGTAAGGGGCTAATTTGGATCCATATGTTTCATGCTATGGTTAGGTTTACCTTAATACTTTTGTTGTAGTTGCGGATGCTTGCAATAGAGGTTAATCATAAGTGGGATGCTTGTCCAAGTAAGGGCAATACCCAAGCACCGGTCCACCCACATATCAAATTATCAAAGTACCGAACGCGAATCATATGAGCGTGATGAAAACTAGCTTGACGATATTCCCATGTGTCCTCGGGAGCGCTTTTCCTATCATAAGAGTTTGTCCAGGCTTCTCCTTTGCTACAAAAAGGATTGGGCCACCTTGCTGCACCTTATTTACTTTTTTTACTTGTTGCTCGTTTCAATTTATCTTATCACAAAACTATCTGTTACCACTTATTTCAGTACTTGCAGAGAATACCTTGCCGAAAACCGCTTATCATGTCCTTCCGCTCCTCGTTGGGTTCGACACTCTTACTTATCGAAAGGACTACGATAGATCCCCTATACTTGTGGGTCATCATAAATCATAAAGTAAAAAACAAATAATGGCAATTCATTTAGAAAAAATAATCAATTATGATACAGAAGATCTAGAACAAAGGAGAAGTGCTTTTGTTTTGAGGTTTGTGCATTATGCTTAAGTTCAACCATGGAGTCTTCTAAATTTTACATGTGGCATATCTGGTGGAATGTTGATGATATCCAATGGCCAGTAGTGCTCGGATTTGCCCATCTCTGCACTCTCGGGTTAGCTTCATCCAGCGACCATCTTTCAAAGTTATTGGCACACTATATAGTTCTTCTGCCATAGTTGCATGTTTTGGAAAAAAGCTACTAGTGGGTTGTACTATCTATTTAGGAATAGAAGATGTATACATGGAAGTTGTAGGGAAAGAGATGACATGGAGGATCTCAATTCCTATGAGTAGGGATTGGAAAAGAGATGTCATTTGGTTCACATCATAGGAACTTTTCTATTGAATCTAGAGATGACATGTATCTCAATTCCTATGAGGAGGGATTAGTAAAGAGATGTAATTTGGTTCATATCATAAGAACTTTTCTATTGAATATACGCTAATGTTTATTTTCCTTTGAAATTAAGGGAGTATAGGAATCCATTCATATGAACCAAGTGGCTCTAAAGCTATAGAAATGATACCATGTTTATTTCCTTTGAAATGTAGAGTATATGAATATATTCCTATGAACCAATTGGCTCTAAAGGAAAAAAATCCTATAAAAATCATATCATATAGAGTTCCTATGATATTCCTCGACACTAAAGGATGGTTGAAATTGCTGCGGGTGATACGATGGTCTTTCTTTGTAGACTCCTCACCCATCTTTATAGTTACCTCTCGAAGATGAATGAAATGATATATACAGGGTATTCTACATATGCAATTTGGTACACGAAAACTCAGTAAAAGTTTGCGAGGTTTTAATTTTGAATAAAGCTATATGCACTGCATTTCGGAACGGAGGGAGCATACGGCAGTTCCTAACAATCACTTGGAAGATTTGTGTGTAGGAGGAGTGGCTGTTCTGTTAAATGACATGGCAAAACTGACACTGTCGGATGCCGATCTAACGGTTCTTACGGCGTTCGTCAGGAAAAGGCTTGTGGCGAACGTTTGTTGGATAATGATTTACGGACACATGCATTGCATTGATACGTGCCCCCCTCTTTCTCATGCACACACACCCTCACGAGTCACAACTCTCCTGGGTCCTCTCGCAGACTCGCACGTGGCACCCATCGTCTATCTGCAGGTAGACGTCACGCACATATGTGCTCTTCACACCCTACCCTCAGAACTTATAAAAAACAGAAGATGGCATGCACATTTTATTTTAGCTCACACGTCACACACTTATATTATTACTCTTGCGGCGAACGTTCTTTGGGCATTGTATATATTTTACTCTCATGAAGAGAAGCGCTGCACACACGCACTAGTTCTATCACACCCACTCGCGGGTACACGTAGGAGCGCATTTTTTTGAAGCCGGTACAACAAAATCACTCCACTATATATAAAAGCAGGAGCCTTAGCGCTTGCTTTACTAGGGTTCCTCTCGTTCACTCTCTCATGCTCTCCGGATCTAAGCAAGACATAGGTGGCCACACTCTCTCTCTCAGCTCAATGCTGGTCACAAATCCAGCCGGACAACGTCGACCGGGGCAGGAGGTGTAGGTGCATCGTTCACGCTGCCGTCAGCGGCGAGGGAAGAGACCAACGGCTTCCCTGCATCTCGATCGACGGTCGTGCAGTTCTCTCCGAGAGAGCACCGGCTCGGGAGGGCCTCCGACCCCTTCCTCCCTGCGGTATTGTGTCCAAGATGCGGCCTCCCAACGCAGTCTTTGCCACATGCCGAAGACCCTCGGTTATATATTCCTTCAAAACCTGCCTTGCTCTACTGCCCCAACTCTTCCCCCTGTGTGTGGATCCTTTTCTACTTCCGTCCGCTATTCCAAAGCCACCTAGACTTCTACTATTATTAGAAGTAAAGCTAGTTCATACAGTCAACTCAAAGCGTTGGTTCAAACATGGAAGAAAGTGGGAAAGCTGTAGCATGAATCAAGGACTTGGTTCTAAGAGGAAACGGGGGAAAGTAGTAATATCTGTCACTGTTTAAATAATCGTATTTCGTATTTGCGCAAACCGGGATGTCTGTCTCCATATCGTTTCGGAATGTCTGTCGAGATGGCTATCCCTCGTTGCCATCGTCTAACCTCCAGTCTTCAAGGTATTCCTACATTGGTAGTAACTAAGGTAGAATGACCAACGCAATCT
Source organism: Triticum aestivum (assembly GCF_018294505.1). Classification (NCBI taxonomy): domain Eukaryota; kingdom Viridiplantae; phylum Streptophyta; class Magnoliopsida; order Poales; family Poaceae; genus Triticum; species Triticum aestivum. The sequence goes on from NC_057795.1 coordinate 110,200,093, forward strand.
AAAAGAAGCTGATTCATACGTTTTACTTCCTGATTGCAGTGCAGGGATGAGCAAAAACAACTGCATCCTAGCCCGGAATGCACTTTCTGCCAGTTCTTCCACGGACCGAGGACTAGCTGGCACGGCTGCACGGCGGGTTTTTGGACAGGTGTGCGGATAAGAGGCATTGTGGTCTGCTTATTTCTGCAAATAACGGTGCTTGAATTTAGTGGAATGCACAAGCATTTCAACTGGTCAGTACACTGCATGGTTCAGTTCAGCATTCCAGCTGAGACCACAATTATAATTGGTTATTCTGGAATGAGAGAACCTAACCCTGGATGGTGGCAACAAGAAAAAACCAGAGTGAGGTCCAGGAAATTTAAGCCTGCCGAGAGGCCCTTTGCTCAGAGAAGCCTTGCTTGTTTTTTCCTGATTTGTAAACCTTCTCACAACTTTGTCTTTTGTTGTGAACTAGTATATGTTTGTTATTTTCTATGAATCATTGAGATGTATAAAACAGCTTAACTTGTGCTTTTCAAGATTTTTATGAAGACGAGTTTAATGTGAGTGTTCCACATGAGCGCTGGACTAGCGTTGAACGTTTGGAATTTATTACATTATGGCCTCAATTAACTACATGAACCACTGTAACAACATACATAGTTGCTTATATGTCAAACAGCAGATTGTTGATTGTTAGTTGGTCGATAGCCTAGTGTTGAAGCGAGCTGAGCCAATGTGATGTGTTTTCCACAACTGCCTACAAGTGGGGTAGCAACAACAGTGTTCACAAGTACTCCAGCAGTAACAAGTGGGGTAGCCTGGATTACTTATGTATACGTCGGTGCATGGTTCTTGAACGAGTGCTCTATTTCATCAAAACACACACTGCTCGTATGATAAACTATGACAACTTATGTCTTACCATGCCATATTCATGAAAAAACTAGTGAGGACGCATCTGTTTCGGCAACAATTACGATGGTTCTCACATGATTCACGGGCACATAAAAGTAGCAGTAGTTCCCATAGACGGATTCAAACAGAGTACTAGCCCCAGAGGGGTCGATAACAGGCAAGGTTCGGATAATTAGACACAATCCAAAATACTATTAAACACTAGCTGGGGCAACTATTTCATGCCTCGATCTAATTTGGGCTGGACACAAGACGGACCTTGCCATGAACATCATTGAGGACGTCCCGCAGCAGCTCAATCCTGTGAACCTTCATGAAGACAACCTTGTGGCCTTGCCACTAATAAACTTGTTTGTGGAGGCATGCCACATCATCTTCCTGCGTAAGCTTGACAAGAATAGTATTCCTCACAAACGAAGGAGTAGCTTTGAACTTCTTGTGCTTTAGTACACCCTGGACAACACGCCTGACAACAGTGAGGCTGGAATACACCTCTTCATTGGTATAACCGCAAATAGCTTCCATGATCCAACAGCCTAAGAATGATGTTTTCCCAGTGCGTATATTCAGGTCGTCCGCCTCATAGCGAGTGACATGCATAACCACACAATCCTTGTCTGCATCAGGGCTCTAATTGAAACAAAAAAAATTCTGAATTACTTTTCAGTATAAGAAACACAGGTTATTTAAACCACTATGTATAGCATGGCATCGAAGCTAATAAAATTTTGCATTATTAATCACCACATACTTCCTTTTCTAAAAAAAATCACCACATACTTAGATGAAAAACCACAATCGAAATCGGCAAAGAAGGAAATCACCTTGGGCAGCTCAGTGGGGGGGGGGGGGGACACATCCTCGAAGCGGGAAAACTGCTCCTGTAGTGCCACGGGGGCTGTAACCTCAAACGGGGTGTTGACCATCTCAGTAGTGGGCGTGAGCGTATGTGGGGTCGGGTCGGTGGTTGCCTCCATCTTCTTGGAGCTCTCTGTCTCATGGGGACCAGTCTCCCGCGTCTGCTCCAATATCGGCAGATCTTTGCCTAGTTCTCCTTGGTCCATCATGAAACTGACGAATACTAGGAGACCACTGAAAGGAAAACACAATCGCAATGATAATGAAACAAAAAAGAGAGTGACGATCGGTTACTGCTTTGCAAAAGTTCTTTTTTTTCTCTCAATGAAAATATACAAACATCACGGATCCGCTTACCTTCCCTTCGTTGGGAGAGAAGAACATTGGTAGATGCGAGTGTTGCCTTTCTTGAAGACGGTGAGGGAGAAGGGGATTCAGCGAAGAGTTAAATGATGGTTGCTTCATCCGTCAAACTTAGACTGCGGGGAGGTGGGGTTTTGTGATACGACGGCTCGTTACTGCCGCGCTACGACCGGGTTGACTCTCCGCCTGCATACTGCCTTCTAATTTGGTGGATGGCATTTTGGCCCGCACGCTGCATGGCCCGCATGACAGTGAACGAAAGTAGAACGACATTCAGTAGAGGGAGACGTTTCAATGACCTAGGAGGAGCCAGAAGCGGTAGAGTGTCTCCACTGTAGTAGTAGTAATTGTTTTTCTGGGTAGCTGTAGAGTGTCTCCACTGTACTAGTAGTAATTGTTTCTCTGGGCCCAAGATAAAACAGCCAATCCACACTAGTAAATAGTAAAATCAATTCAAAAGGCGCTACCGACAACCAGCACACCACCCCCCCAAAAAAAACCTGGGTGCTCTTCTTCCTCCTCGCTCCCACCCACCTCACGTCAGCTCGCTCCACTCATACCCCCAAGTTCCTCACCTCACTCCTACAGAAAACCCCAGCTCCTCTTCTTCCTCACTCCTACAGAAAACCCCCAGCTCCCCTTCTTCTTCGCTCGCACTACAACTACGCTCGTCATTCGTTACTCTACTGAAATCCGTGAGCACGACGTGACGCCCTCGAGGAAAATGGAGTCGGCTGACCCCAGCGCCAAGAAGATGAGGCTCCCGCCAGCGGCGACACCTGTTGTAGATCCCGCACCCGGCAGCGCGGGGAGAAGCGGTGACCCCACCCCCACCAGATCCCAGGAACCCGTAGAATCTCGGGTGGACCGCATCAGCGATATCCCAGACACCGTCCTTGGGGAGATCATCTCGCTTCTCCCCACCAAGGATTGCTGCCGCACCCAAGTCCTCTCAATTCGGTGGCGCCCTCTATGGCGCGCCGTGCCCCTTAATCTCGACTGTCGTTAGCTATCTCTCTTCAATGATTTTGAAATTCCCAGAGCCATCATCTCCTCCCACCAGGGCTCCGTTCAAAGCCTCTGCATCCCGTCATGCTACCTGAGCAAGCATACCATGCCCTACACGGTGGACACCTGGCTGAAATCCCCTGAATTCACAGAACTACAGCTGCTTGAGTTCTACTATTCCCCTGGAAATCACATACCATATACCGAATGCCATGAACTTGTGCCCTCAGCACCGATGTCCATCTCGCGGTTTTCCTCCTCTCTCCACACCGCCACCTTTGCGCTGTGCTACCTACCAGACAATCTAGTACTAAACCTTCGACTCCCATTTCTCAAGAAACTTTCACTTGTGCGGGTTCGTATATCGGAGGCCTCATTGCACAACATCATCCACTTCAGTTGCCCTGCGCTGGAGTGCTTGGTGCTTGTTTTCATAGTTAGAATCGGTTGTCTCCAAATAAAGTCGCCTAACCTTGTAAGAATTGGAATTTCTTTTCACGGAAGGCAGCTCATCATCCAAGATGCCCCTTCACTTCAAAGCTTGATCCTTGATTCTAGCTATTCACCGTTGCAAATAACCATCCTCTTTGCGCATAAATTGGAGACCTTGGGTGTAATACATGATCTCTGTGCTCATTTCAATATGGTGTTTGGCTCCACAGTTCTTCAGGTACTTTATATTATCATCTACACTTGTAACCATAAGCTGCATTTTAAATTTCTGCGCATAATTTATATATCATCTTGGAGTACACATTTTGTACTAATATTATGTTCTATGCTCAATGAAGAGTTTCTCCATGGATGGCCTATCAATGGTGCTGGATTCTGTCAAGATCTTATATATCCAAATGAATAGTTTTGATCTGAACAAGATTATTGGCTTCCTGCAATGATTTCCATGTCTGGAGAAGTTGTATATAAAGGTGATAATTTCACGCACATTGGAAGCCCGCATATAGTGTACTAGAATTAACTGTTCAGTTGTTGCTCTTTCGACACTCTTCTTTTAGACCTTAACTGTTTTCAATCTTCATGTCTATTTAGGCAACAGGACGGGGTAAGAAAGTTATAACCAATCGGTGGATTCGTAAGCATTGGGATTTTCTCACTTCTCACGAGATTCGATTGAAGACAATAACGCTAGAACGATATGTAGCCAACTGTGCAAACACAAGATTTGTCACATTCTTCCTGCTGAATGCGAGGTTACTATTGTCCATCAGGCTTAAGTTTATCAGCAGCATGGTTTTGACGGATGGGTATGTCAAAGAGCAAAAAAAAAGGAGTTTCAGGTGGGCAAAAGAGCTTCTGAATGTGTCGGGCTTCTATTTACAACATATTGTGGTCATAATCCAGTAAATTTTACAACCCAGGATGTTCATTCTATGGACCTGACTGATCCATTTGACTGTGATGCCGAAAATAGTGTTGGAGTTAGATGTTGTTGCCCTTTTCAATCTGAGTTTTTTTGTAAACCTGATGAACAATCAACCCTCGTGCTTTTGTACAGTTTGTAAGCTGGAGTTAGATGTTCCTGCCCTTTTCAACTCGGCTGTGACTATCATATTTTCTTTGAAACAAGGCAAATGGCTTGCCATTCGTTTAATTTAGAGTGAAATATTGTAACAAATCACAACCAAGGGAAATAACATCACTCACGTCGGCTGCTTGAGCTCACTGTGCATTACGAAAGCCAAGTGATTAGCCCCCACCAGCACCAACACACTTATTTCGAACTAGCACATCAAATGGGTTGTAAATTTTCATAGGAAAGGCTGCATGACCGTGACAGATTTGAATTCTGACATTTGGGACCCGCAAGGAAATAGCCTATCCAAGGTGGTGTCGACTTACTAGCCAGTCAGCAAAAGATTCTGCCTACCAGCCGTTGGATTGACATCCAACATCTGTCATGTATCTTCTATCTCTTGTCTTCTTCTTCCTCTAGCCGCCCAAACGAAACAACCCCGCGGGCTCCACCTGCTCCCGCCTCCCATGGCTGGATGTGCCTCCGCCGCCCTACCATACGTACCCTCCAATGTTGGCCAGTCCCTCCCTCTATTCCCCCACACGTCCTATTATTCTCAGGCAATGTCAGCCCCAACATGCACCCGTGCCCGAACCAGTCAACCCTCGTACTCCCCTCCGCCTGCGACTAGACCGGCGCATCTTCAACGTCTTCGTTCTGTCTGAGGCTTCGCTGTCGTCCTCCGCCTTGCGGCCTTGTTTCGCTCGCCATGCGCGGTGCACCGCCCTCTTGCATTATCAACGTCGTCAAGAACCGAGAGGAACAAGGAGATGATTGTACGTGCAGAGGATGACAGTAGGGACCCACCAGCGTCATGGCAGTACGCAAGCAAGTGCCTCTATAGTACAAGCCGAAAAATATGGTTCCTCCTAGTCCTAATGGTTGGACATCTGGTGCTCACGCCATTGTCAACGTAGTCAATAAACGAGAGAATTACACTACGAGCGGCTGACACCAGGGATCCAGCAAGTCGCGCAGTTTTTTTTGAGGAACAAGCAGTTGTTATTTATACTAGTTTTAGCGACGGACCAGGGTAACAACGGGGATGTGCGGGGGCTGTGGCCCGTCTAGCCAGGGTTTTATTTATGTTTACCACATCATGAGCCCAATTGTGTTTTTTTCTTGCTGAAAATGGCTAGCCCAGTTCTATTTTTTTAAAAGAAATACCCAAACAAGGCCTGCTGGGCTGCAAATCTTTCAAGATGATGAGAGTTTCATTCGGTTTGCCCAGAAATGGCCTGTATATTTTTAAAACACATCAAACCGGGAATTAGTTACAATTTTTTTTCATTACAAGATCTTAAATTCCATTGATTTTCATGCGTGGACAATTATTTGGATTTTATGTTTATATAAATTATTTTTCAAAATAGTTTGAATGTGAATCGATATTTCTAGATTAAAAACAGTTGACCGCACCCAAATATGCAAAATTTCGTATACTTCTTAACCGTGGCCACAATATGGGGTGTAATGCTAACAAAAAGAAGATGGGCTCCAAAAATAATCTTAAGAATTAGCAAATGGGCTGTACATTATTAGAAATAATGCAAATGGGTTGTATGCTATTTTCCACAGTTTGAGGCTGACTTGTGCGCCTACTACAGGTTGACGCGTATGCTTTCATAAAAAAAAGGTTGACGCACACGCAACGCCCTGTCAACTAAGTCAACACACGAGAGCAGTGACTGTTGGATGTCCATCCAACGGCAGTCGTGCTTCTTCAATCTCTGGTCTTCATGCTCCAGCCGCTCAAACAAGCGCCGGTGGCACTGCCTGCTCCCTCCTCCCGCGGCCGGCTATGCTGCCGCAGGCTTCACGGCCCCATCGTACTCCCATCACTGGCCTAGCCATCCCTCTACTCACCCACACATGCTGTTATTCTCCGGTGACGGCAGACGAACCAGTAAACCCTCGTACTCCTCCGCGTGGGAAACAACTGCCGAGTATTCCCTGGCTCCATGTCATTCCCTTCCTAGGACTCGCCGTCGTCCACCGCCCTGGTGCTCTCGGCGCGGCCTGGTCAACGTGGTCAATGAACGACATCCACCGGAAGTGGACTGTACGTGGAGAGGCTGACAGCTGGGTCCACGGCCACACGCAAGGAAATGCCTCCTTATTACGCGCAAAATAATGATTCCTCCGCCTGACAGCTAGGACCCACAGGAAGGGCCTCTGTATTTCGCGAAAAAAATGTTCCCCCCGCTGACAAGTCGGACCCACCAGCTATATCCTCGCACGCAAGGAAATGCCTCCTTATTACGCCCAAAAAAATGAATACCCCCTGCTAACTGGGACCCACCATATTGTTGGGTTGACTTGTGGGCCTACTAAGTTGACGGGGACAGAGGGCTTTGTCAACTTAGTCAATACTCCAGTGACCGTATGATGTCCATCCAACGGCCATAGTGCTTCTTCAACCTCTGGTCTTCTTGCTCCAGCCGCCCAAAGCAGCGCCGGTCGTGCCGTCTGCTCCTGCCTCCCGTGGACGGCTGTAGTACCGCCTGCTCCTGCCTCCCGTGGCTCGGCTCCACGTCGTCCCCTTCCTAGGCATCGCCGTCGTCCACCGCCGTGGTGCTCTCGGCGCGGTGTGGTCAATGTAGTCAACGACCGACTTCCATCGGAAGAGTACTATACGTGGAGAGGCTGACAGCTGGGTCCACGGCAGCCGCAAGGAAGTGCCTCCTTATTATGCGGAAAATAATTAATCCTCCACCTGACAGCGGGGACTCACCGGACAGGCCACCAGTATTTTGCGAAAAAATCATTTCCCCCTGACTGCTGGGACCCACCAGACGGGCCACCGTATTTCGCGAAAAAAACGTTCCCCACGCTGTCAGCTCGGACCCACCGAAAGTGCCTCCTTATTACGCACAAAAAAATGAATACTCCCCCGGCTAGCTAGGACCCACCTTGGTGGGAGGCTGTCTTGTGGGCCTACTAAGTTGACGGGGACGAAGGGCTTTCTCAACTTAGTCAATATGAACGATTCTTGCTCCTGTGACTGTACGATGTCCATCCAACGGTCGTAGTGCTTCTTCAACCTCTCGTCTTCTTGCTCCAGCCACCCAAAGCAGCATCGGTCGTGCCGCATGCTCCTGCCTCCTGTGGCCGGTTGTGCAGCCGCGGAGGCCTCACTGCCCCCTACTATTCCCACCACTGGCCAGGCCCTGCGGCGAGGGCAGCCTCACACCACAGCCGAACCAGTGAATCCTGGTACTCATCTCCACGCGGGCTTCCACTGCCGCGTCTTCCCCGGCTTCGCGTCGTTCCCTTCCTAGGCGTTATCGTCGTCCACCGCCGTGGTGCTCTCCGCGCGGCGTGGTCAATGTGGTCATGGAACGACTTCCATCAGAAGAGTATTGTACATGGAGAGGCTGACAGCTGGGTCCATGGCCACAGCCTAATTTTTTTGTCATTTGCCAAGTAAGTCGCTTTGTCAGGCCTGTTCGGTTGTAAATCTTTCAAGATGAGGTGATCTTTCATTTGGCTGGCCGAGAAAATGGCCCATCAGTAATGAGAAATGGGTTGTACATTTTTAAAACACATCAAACCGGCAATTAGTTTCAAATATTTTTTTTCATTTCAAGATTTTAAATTACATTAATTTTTATGCGTGGACAATTTTTTGGATTTTATATTGATATACATTTATTTTTAAAATCAGTTTGAATGTGAGTCGAAATTTCGGGATTAAAAACAGTTCGGCCCGCACCAAAATATACAAAATTTCATATAATTTTTTAACTGTGGCCACAATATGGGCTGTAATGCTAACAAAAAGAATATGGGCTCCCAAAAAAACCTTAAGAATTAGCAAATGGGCTGTAAATTATTAGAAATAATGGCAGATGGGATGTATGCTGTTTTCCACAGATTTGAGGCTTTCCTAAAATAATGGTTGACGCACAAGCAGTGACGGTTGTATGTCCATCCAAAGGCCGTCGTGCTTCTTCAATCTCTGCTCTTCCTGCTCCAGCTGCTCAAACAACCACCAGTGGGATTACCTACTCCCTCCTCCCCGCGGCCGGCTGTGCTGTCGCGCAGGCCTCACTGCCCCATTGTAGTCGCATCGCTGGCCTAGCCATCCCTCTACTCACCCACACCTATTGTTATTCTCCGGCGACGGTAGACGAACCAGTACACCCTCGTACAGTCGTACTCCCCTCCGCGTGGGAAACAACTGCCAAGTCTTCCCTGCCTCTGTGTTGTCCCCTTCCTAGGCATCGCCGTCGTCCACCGCCGTGGTGCTCTCGGCGTGACGTGGTCAATGTGGTCAACGACCAACTTCCATTGGAAGAGTACTATGCGTGGAGAGGTTGACAACTGGGTCCACGGCCGCAGCAAGGAAGTGCCTCCTTATTACGCGCAAAATAATTATTCCTCCACCTGACAGCGGGGACCCACCGGACGGGCCACCGTATTTCGCGAAAAAAAAAATTTCCCCCTGACTACTGGGACCCACCAGCTACACCTTCGCACGCAAGGAAGTGCGTCCGGGCAAAAAACGATTTGCCCCCTGACTACTGGGACCCACCAGCTACGTCTTCGCACGCAAGGAAGTGCGTCCGGGAAAAAAAAACGATTCGCCCCCTGACTTCTGGGACCCACCAGCTACATCTTCGCAAGCAAGGAAGTGCCTGACAGTCGGGACCCACCTGGTCGAAGCATATGTAGCATTGTCATTCTGGTCGCGAACGTGTACATACATATATACTGGTGGATGTAGAGGCGCACACGTGTCGTAGTAGAGGCGCACACGTAGCATGTACACGTACGTACATCGGCCAGGGTACAAGAAAGAAAATACGGCCACGTATGTGTACATACGGGCAGGGTCTCGAACGCCTACTCGCGCATACGTACGGCGAGGGCTCGTGTACATGACTGGGTCGGAACAGAGAAACAGCGTCGTCGTCGTGTTCATGGGGAGGCAACGGAATGCGTCGTGTTCATGGGGAGGCAACGGAATGCGTCGTGTTCATCGGGAGGCAACGAAACGCGTGGGAGCCAACTGGCTGGGTCGGAACGGAATGCGTGGTCGTGTTCATCGGGAGGGCTTGGACGGAACAGGCGATGGAAACGAGGTCTGGCGTACCGCAGAATGGAGGAAACATACCTCCTACGTTTGGAACGGGGTCCTGTTGATCGGGAGGGGTCTGACGTACCGCAAAACGGAGGAAATAGACCTCCTACAGTCGAAACGGGGGTCCTGTTGATCGAGAGGAGTGTGGCGTACCGCAAAACGAAGGAAACGGACCTCCTACGGTCGAAACGGGGGTCTTGTTGATCGGGAGGGGTGTGGCGTACCGCAAAACAGACGAAACGGACCTCCTACGGTCGAAACGGGGGTCCTGTTCATCGGGAGGTGTGTGGCGTACCGCAAAACAGACAAAACGGACCTCCTCGAAACAGGGGTCCTGTTCATCGAGAGGGGTGTGGCGTACCGCGAAATGGGACTCCACGGGATACTGCTCATCTCCACCGTCGACCTCCTCCAGCCTCCACGTGCTCCTGTTCATCCAGCCTCCACCGCGCGCTACTCCACCGGCTAATGTTCGACCACCCCTCCACAGTCTACTGTTCATCCAGCCCTCCACACCACGGGGTCCTGTTCAACCACCCCTCCACGGCCACCCCTCCATCGTCTACTGTTCATCCATCCCTCCACACCACAGGGTCCTGTTCATCCAGAGGCAACGCCACCGCTCACTGTTCATCCAACCCCCACCCCTCCTACAAGGCTCACTATTCATCCAATCAATCGGCTTCAGTTAGCAGCAGTAGCAAAGGAATCGCTCCATCGGGTTTAGTTAACAGCCATCGATCGATCGCTCGGGTTCAGTAACGCGTAGCCTGCAGTGCAATCGCTCGGGTTCAGTTAGAGCCCAATGCCTCGCTCAGGTTCAGTTAGAGCCAACGCCTCGCACACACGCGCGTACGTGTACGAGAGAAACGCGCATCGCTCGGCCCCCGACCTCCCACCGTAACCGGCAACTCCCCAAAATTTTCCTCCCCATTGCTTCTACCATGGTTTTTTCGTCATAGACGGCCCGAAGAATGTCATGCAGTTGCGTCTCATGCCTGCCCAGGATGAAAAGCCCATTTTCTGTCATGATTTTTTGTCATAGAAGTAGAAGCCCACCACATCTATGATGATACCGGGTTTTGTCACAATTATCGTCATAGAAGTGTCATATGTATGACAGAAAAAAAATTCGTTCGGCACAATTATCGTCATAGAAGTGTCATATCGTCACAAAAGTGACAATTATCGTCTTTTTTTTGTAGTGATGTTAACAGGCACACTAAGAATTTCTTTATATAGCCTAAATGATGGCGTCATTAGGATCCAGTAAATAGCATGAAAAGAAAAGAAATGCATTGAAAAAGTAAAAGTAGGTCACCCCTCAAATGATCCACTGTAGCTACCAAATCTAAATAACATCAACGTGTGTTAACCTGAAGATTTAATTTGAGAGCAGAAGAGGGGAAGGTGTAACCTGGAAGTTACAGGGGATGAATTTTCAAATGTGAAACAGGCCCTATATCCACTATAAATCCCGCAAAAGTTTGGAATGACCAGAGAACAAGTATCAAGCATTTGTCATGCCCTATCGTTCATACAATTTTCATAGATAATTACTCCCTCAGTTCCTAAATATAAGTATTTTAGAGATTCTACTATGGACTATATATGGAGCAAAATGAGTGATCTACACTCTAATATATGTCTATATACATCCGTATGTAGTTTGTAGTGAAATCTCTTAAAAGATTTATATTTAGTAACGGAGGGAGTGGAAAACAAAGAGGTAGATAATTCTTCATGTTGTGCTAATCTCCTACTCCCTTGCATCCTATAGAATCTCAAACAGATACATTAATTCCGGACAAGACATCTCAGCCTATGAATTATAGAATTGGTGCAATCAGGGGTCGATATGGATGAATCTGTACAATATCCATGTTGGAAGACAGATCGGACCTGCAGCAAGAAGGCGACATGGGTTGTGAAGGAGCTCCATATATAGGAGCCACCACCGGCGGCGGCTCAAGCCCACATCTCGATGACTCTCCTCACCTCCATTGGGCAAGTCGCCACCACGGCTGGCATTGTGGCCGCGCGCGCGCCATGGCTGTCACCTCTCCATAGCTCATCAATCTCACCCGTAAAAACAAGCTCATCAATCTATATTCTGTACTGAGAGCACTCTGCATCCAGTTGGGACTTGGGAGTAGAAAACCAGCATCAATACAATTTGAATTCAAAATTTGTTGGAGAATGATCTGGTAGAAGGGAAAGCGGAGAAGACGAAACAACAAAAGAGGTGGGGATGGAACAGCCGACGGAGGAGACTATATGGACGCGAAATCAACATGGTAATTGATCTATAATTATCCGCCGTAGGGTGAGTGGTGCAGATTGCGCGCCATTAAAGTCTTGTAACGGTTGTACTTTAATCTATAGCGATGGTCGCTTCTCTCATTAGATCACCGTGGCATCACCCCAAGAACCCTCTTGCGAGAAGTCGCACGGACAAGGCGCAAATCCGGACCGATGAAGCGCAAACCCACCCCTTTTTCTGCTCGCATGATTGTGTTTTTTTTCACAACTAATTGACCAAGAGAAATTGGATGATATAGGCCCAACTGGCCCAAACTGCAGCAGGTCGCCGATTTCGTTGCGGGAGCATCGTCCCAGGGCGTGTAGCACCCCCCACTGGGCCAAACGTTCATCCAACGGCCAGAAAAGTCCAAAACTTGTAGATCTGACAGTTGAAAACGGTGATGATGTGAGAGGGCTGGAAGATTGCTTGGTTATAATATATCTAAATCAGTATCATATCACAATTCGTATTTGAAGAAGTAAGCTTTGGACTTATGATTGGTGTGTTTAGCTTTAAGAGTGGACTGCTGCTAGTGCAACACAAAGCAACTACACACATCATAGTGTAGATATAACGGGAAAACCTAAGCATCAGAGTAAAATCAGCAAAGTGGAACTTGCTGGAATATATGTGCTAGTATTTACAGTACGGCTAGAAAGGCTTCGGATACTAGCTCTCTTCAACTGAAGGTGCGGTTGTGTTAATATCAGTGTAACTCTCAAAGGCGTCACGGCTCCCCGCATTTCCTTGCTATTCTTATAGGATACAAGTGGGCAGGCCACTACAAATCCTATTCCGATGTTTACAAAATCCTACAAATCAAAGAGGCCTGAAGAGTTCAAAGTGTCCATCACAACCGACCGTATAGACCTCTACACTGCAAATGTCCCTGCTCATCTTCACTACAAGGAACATACTGTACTACTATCATACTCCCTCCATTCCAAAATATAAGTCTTTGTAGAGATTTCCACTATGGATCACATACAGATGTATACAGATACATTTTAGAGTGTAGATTCACTCATTTTGCTCCATATTTAGTCCATGGGGGAATCTATACAAAGACTTGTATTTAGGAATGGAGAGAGTACTTATTAAAGAAGAATGGAAGAGGAACGTGCTAAAGAAGAGCAAGCAGATTTTGGATAATAAAATGTTCATTGCACAGTGCCCACACATGATGAACCAGAGCGCATTAAGAATGCAACTCCCTATTGTGTCTCTATATGTGGTGCACGTGTTTTTGAAAGTAAAGTAGGAACATTAGCTGACCAATTAAACATTGTCTATTTTAGTAATATCAGCATCATATCAGATTCGTATTTGAGCAACAAGTTTGGAATTATGAGTGGCACATTGTTTAGCTTGATGGATTTAGGAGCAATTCTAAGCAGGTATGATGATGGTACTAAATATAAAGGCATGTCTGCATGCAAGTCGCGTGACTTTTGTCATTTGGGTCAGTCGACCATTTTAGGCGGTTGGATGAAGATCCTATGTCCCCTAACCTTTCTTCTTCCTTGTCTCTGATTCTTCCCACACAGAACACCGCACGGGCCGCCAGCTGGACCCCCGACCCCCACCACCTGTGTTCCTCCGCCACCCCCACCCCCACCCCTGTCCCATCTCGTGTCGAGTTTTCTTTGTTCGGCAAGGCCCCACGACTGCACCCCACAACCACCGTCCCCACCCGAGCCCCTTCCTTCGCACCGGTGAAATCCGGCGATATTTGGAAAATCGACTAACAAAATTTTGAAATTTGGTCTACTGTCATTTAACTAGTGTGGAATATGAAAGGGGAAAACGGTAAGCATTGCGAGTATAGTGTTGAGCGTGCCATGGCGGATCTGAAGGTGCAAACTGGACAAAGGCAACATCGCAACCAATGTTTGCTTTCCACTAGCAAGTAAGTGATGGACAAGAAATCAGAGTAAAGCAGTGGCAACCTACTTTATTGCTGCGATAAATAAGTTGAGCAGATACGAAAGAGTACCACCTCTGGTGCGGCGCCGTGTATGCATCTGCTGAGAATTTGACAGTGCTACGGTAGCGATGGTTGTCGGTAGCGTGGAAGCAGATCTAGGAGGGTAGATGGTGGCGGTGGGGCGCGGTGGACGAGACGGTCGTAGGAGCAGCGCTGATAAGGTGGAAGGCGAGGGGGATGAAGCGAGAGGAAGGGATGCAAGGATCCTGGTCCGAAGCCGTGGATGAGAGGGGTCGATCTCTTGTAATGGACAATGGCATCGGGTTATCAGCTCTGGCATGGTGGAGGAGGACGGCGGTGGATGGGGTGGCGGACGGAGGAGGCTGGGGTGGAGAGGGTGTTTTGGCGCCCACGTAGTACGAATGGGGAAATGGAGGGAGAGAGGAAGGGGGGAACCATGTCTTCAGGGTGCGCTTGTCTCAAATGCGAGGAAATTTACAAACTTAGCCCCCTTTCAAATTTCCTACATCACAGCAATATTAGTCGGTTGGGGAAAGGACGGTAATCTCGCATACACCAAATATTTGCCGACGAGAGTTTGTTTTTGGCGCCCACCGTGTATGAATCAGGGAGGGAGTCAATTTCAGCTGAGGAGACACTGTGTTTTGGCGCCCATGATGTATGAATCCGGGTGAGAGGCGGTTATGTCACATTTGAGTGAAATTACAAACCTACCCCTATCGAAACCTATAGAAATCGAGCCGATAGGCTTTGCATGTCAGTGATAACCCACAAGTGTAGGGGATCAATTGTAGCCTCTTTCGATAAGTAAGAGTGTCGAACCCAACGAGGAGCTAACGGTAGAACAAATATTCCCTTAAGTTCTATCGACCATCCATACAACTCTACGCACGCTTTGCGTTCGCTTTACCTAGAACAAGTATGAAACTAGAAGTACTTTGTAAGTCTGATAGGATAGGTTTTCACGATAATAAAGAGAACGTAAATAAAAAGTAGGGACTGTTTAGATGAAGACACAACTAAGTTAGTTTTAGTAGAGAGCTATTTATCACGAGAAAGTTATTTGTCCCTAGGCAATCGATAACTAGACCGGCAATCACTATTGCAATTTTATTTGAGGGAGAGGCATAAGCTAACATACTTTCTCTTCTTGGATCATATGCACTTATGATTGGAACTCTAGCAAGCATCCGCAAATACTAAAGATCATTAAGGTAAAACCCAACTATATATAAAAGCAGGAGCCTTAGCGCTTGCTTTACTAGGGTTCCTCTCGTTCACTCTCTCATGCTCTCCGGATCTAAGCAATACATAGGTGGCCACACTCTCTCTCTCAGCTCAATGCTGGTCACAAATCCAGCCGGACAACCTCGACCGGGGCAGGGGGTGTAGGTGCATCGTTCACGCTGTCGTCAGCGGCGAGGGAAGAGACCAACGGCTTCCCTGCATCTCGATCGGCGGCCGTGCCATTCTCTCCGAGAGAGCACCGGCTCGGGAGGGCCTCCGACCCCTTCCTCCCTGCGGTATTGTGGCCAAGATGCGGCCTCCCAACGCAGTCTTTGCCACATGCCGAAGACCCTCAGTTATATATTCCTTCAAAACCTACCTTGCTCTACTGCCCCAACTCTTCCCACTTTGTGTGGATCCTTTTCTACTTCCGTCCGCTGTTCCAAAGCCACCTAGACTTCTACTATTATTAGAAGTAAAGCTAGTTCATACAGTCAACTCAAAGCATTGGTTCAAACAGGGAAGAAAGTGGGAAAGTTGTAGCATGAATCTAGGACTTGGTTCTAAGAGGAAACGGGGGAAAGTAGTAATATCTATCACTGTTTAAATAATCGCATTTCGTATTTGCGCAAACCGGGATGTCTGTCTCCATATCGTTTCGGAATGTCTGTCGAGATGGCTGTCCCTCGTTGCCATCGTCTAACCTCCAGTCTTCAAGGTATTCCTACATTGGTAGTAACTAAGGTAGAATGACCAACGCAATCTAAAAGAAGCTGATTCATACGTTTTACTTCCTGATTGCAGTGCAGGGATGAGCAAAAACAACTGCATCCTAGCCCGGAATGCACTTTCTGCCAGTTCTTCCACGGACCGAGGACTAGCTGGCACGGCTGCACGGCAGGTTTTTGGACAGGTGTGCGGATAAGAGGCATTGTGGGCTGCTTATTTCTGCAAATAACGGTGCTTGAATTTAGTGGAATGCACAAGCATTTCAACTGGTCAGTACACTGCATGGTTCAATTCAGCATTCCAGCTGAGACCACAATTATAATTGGTTATTCTGGAATGAGAGAACCTAACCCTGGATGGTGGCAACAAGAAAAGAAAAGAGTGAGGTCCAGGAAATTTAAGCCTGCCGAGAGGCCCTTTGCTCAGAGAATCCTTGCTTGTTTTTTCTTGATTTGTAAACCTTCTCACAACTTTGTCTTTTGTTGTGAACTAGTATATGTTTGTTATGTTCTATGAATCATTGAGATGTATAAAACTGCTTAACTTGTGCTTTTCAAGATTTTTATGAAGACGAGTTTAATGTGAGTGTTCCACATGAGCGCTGGACTAGCGTTGAATGTTTGGAATTTATTACATTATGGCCTCAATTAACTACATGAACCACTGTAACAACATACATAGTTGCTTATATGTCAAACAGCAGATTGTTGATTGTTAGTTGGTCGATAGCCTAGTGTTGAAGCGAGCTGAGCCAATGTGATGTGTTTTCCGCAACTGCCTACAAGTGGGGTAGCAACAACAGTGTTCACAAGTACTCCGGCAGTAACAAGTGGGGTAGCCTGGATTACTTATGTATACGTCGGCGCATGGTTCTTGAACGAGTGCTCTATTTCATCAAAACACACACTGCTCGTATGATAAACAGTGACAACTTATGTCTTACCATGCCATATTCATGCAAAAACTAGTGAGGATGCATCTGTTTTGGCAACAATTACGATGGTTCTCACATGATTCACGGGCACACAAAAGTAGCAGCAGCTCCCATAGACGGATTCAAACAGAGTACTAGCCCCATAGGGGTCGATAACAGGCAAGGTTCGGATAATTAGACACAATCCAAACTACTATTAAACACTAGCTGGGGCAACTATTTCATGCCTCGATCTAATTTGAGCTGGACACAAGACGGACCTTGCCATGAACATCATTGAGGACGTCCCGCAGCAGCTCAATCATGTGAACCTTCATGAAGACAACCTTGTGGCCTTGCCACTGATAAACTTGTTTGTGGAGGCATGCCACATCATCTTCCTGCGTAAGCTTGACAAGAATAGTATTCCTCACAAACGAAGGAGTAGCTTTGAACTTCTTGTGCTTTAGTACACCCTGGACAACACGCCTGACAACAGTGAGGCTGGAATACACCTCTTCATTGGTATAACCGCAAATAGCTTCCATGATCCAACAGCCTAAGAACGATGTTTTCCCAGTGCGTATATTCAGGTCGTCCGCCTCATAGCGAGTGACATGCATAACCACACAATCCTTGTCTGCATCAGGGCTCTAATTGAAACAAAAAAAATTCTGAATTACTTTTCAGTATAAGAAACACAGGTTATTTAAACCACTATGTATAGCATGGCATCGAAGCTAATAAAATTTTGCATTATTAATCACCACATACTTCCTTTTCTAAAAAAATCACCACATACTTAGATGAAAAACCACAATCGAAATCGGCAAAGAAGGAAATCACCTTGGGCAGCTCAGTGGGGGGGGGGACACATCCTCGAAGCGGGAAAACTGCTCCTGCAGTGCCACGGGGGCTGTAACCTCAAACGGGGTGTTGACCATCTCAGTAGTGGGCGTGAGCGTATGTGGGGTCGGGTCGGTGGTTGCCTCCATCTTCTTGGAGCTCTCTGTCTCGTGGGGACCAGTCTCCCGCGTCTGCTCCAATATCGGTAGATCTTTGCCTAGTTCTCCTTGGTCCATCATGAAACTGACGAATACTAGGAGACCACTGAAAGGAAAACACAATCGCAATGACAATGAAACAAAAAAGAGAGTGACGATCGGTTACTGCTTTGCAAAAGTTCTTTTTTTTCTCTCAATGAAAATATACAAACATCACGGATCCGCTTACCTTCCCTTCGTTGGGAGAGAGGAACAGTGGCAGATGCGAGTGTTTCCTTTCTTGAAGACGGTGAGGGAGAAGGGGATTCAGCAAAGAGTTAAATGATGGTTGCTTCGTCCGTCAGACTTAGACTGCGGGGAGGTGGGGTTTTGTGATACGACGGCTCGTTACTGCCGCGCTACGACCGGGTTGACTCTCCGCCTGCATACTGCCTTCTAATTTGGTGGATGGCATTTTGGCCCGCACGCTGCATGGCCCGCATGACAGTGAACGAAAGTAGAACGACATTCAGTAGAGGGAGACGTTTCAATGACCTAGGAGGAGCCAGAAGCGGTAGAGTGTCTCCACTGTAGTAGTAGTAATTGTTTTTCTGGGTAGCTGTAGAGTGTCTCCACTGTACTAGTAGTAATTGTTTCTCTGGGCCCAAGATAAAACAGCCAATCCACACTAGTAAATAGTAAAATCAATTCAAAAGGCGCTACCGACAACCAGCACACCGCCCCCCCCCCCCCAAAAAAACCTGGGTGCTCTTCTTCTTCCTCGCTCCCACCCACCTCACGTCAGCTCGCTCCACTCATACCCCCAAGTTCCTCACCTCACTCCTACAGAAAACCCCAGCTCCTCTTCTTCCTCACTCCTATAGAAAACCCCCAGCTCCCCTTCTTCTTCGGTCGCACTACAACTAGGCTCGTCATTCGTTACTCTACTGAAATCCGTGAGCACGACGCGATGCCCTCGAGGAAAATGGAGTCGACTGACCCCAGCGCCAAGAAGATGAGGCTCCCGCCAGCGGCGACGCCTGTTGTAGATCCCGCACCCGACAGCGTGGGGAGAAGCGGTGACCCCACCCCCACCAGATCCCAAGAACCCGTAGAATCTCGGGTGGACCACATCAGCGATATCCCAGACACCGTCCTTGGGGAGATCATCTCGCTTCTCCCCACTAAGGATTGCTGCCGCACCCAAGTCCTCTCAATTCGGTGGCGCCCTCTATGGCGCGCCGTGCCCCTTAATCTCAACTGTCGTTAGCTATCTCTCTTCAATGATTTTGAAATCCCCAGAGCCATCATCTCCTCCCACCAGGGCTCCGTTCAAA
The DNA here is from genome assembly GCF_018294505.1 of Triticum aestivum. Taxonomy (NCBI): domain Eukaryota; kingdom Viridiplantae; phylum Streptophyta; class Magnoliopsida; order Poales; family Poaceae; genus Triticum; species Triticum aestivum. The sequence continues at coordinate 110,219,281 of NC_057795.1, forward strand.
GCCTCTGATTCCCGTCATGCTACCTGAGCAAGCATACCATGCCCTGCACGGTGGACGCTTGGCTGAAATCCCCTGAATTCACCGAATTACAGCTGCTTGAGTTCTACTATTCCCCTGGAAATCACATACCATATACCGAATGCCATGAACTTGTGCCCTCAGCACCGATGTCCATCTCGCGGTTTTCCTCCTCTCTCCAAACCGCCACCTTTGCGCTGTGCTACCTACCAGACAATCTAGTACAAAACCTTCGACTCCCATTTCTCAAGAAACTTTCACTTGTGCGGGTTCATATATCGGAGGCCTCATTGCACAACATCATCCACTTCAGTTGCCCTGCACTGGAGTGCTTGGTGCTTGTTTTCATAGTTAGAATCGGTTGTCTCCAAATAAAGTCGCCTAACCTTGTAAGAATTGGAATTTCTTTGGACGGAAGGCAGCTCATCATCCAAGATGCCCCTTCACTTCAAACCTTGATCCTTGATTCTAGCTATTCACCGTTGCAAATAACCGTCCTCTTTGCGCCTAAACTGGAGACCTTGGGTGTAATACATGATCTCTGTGCTCATTTCAATATGGTGTTTGGCTCCACAGTTCTTCAGGTACTTTATATTATCATCTACACTTGTAACCATAAGCTGCATTTTAAATTTCTGCGCATAATTTATATATCATCTTGGAGTACACATTTTGTACTAATATTATGTTCTATGCTCAATGAAGAGTTTCTCCATGGATGGCCTATCAATGGTGCTGGATTCTGTCAAGATCTTATATATCCGAATGAATAGTTTTGATCTGAACAAGATTATTGGCTTCCTGCAATGCTTTCCATGTCTGGAGAAGTTGTATATAAAGGTGATAATTTCACGCACATTGGAAACCCGCATATAGTGTACTAGAATTAACCGTTCAGTTGTTGCTCTTTCGACACTCTTCTTTTAGAACTTAACTATTTTCAATCTTCATGTCTATTTAGGCAACAGGACGGGGTAAGAAAGTTATAACCAATCGGTGGATTCGTAAGCATTGGGATTTTCTCACTTCTCATGAGATTCGATTGAAGACAATAACGCTAGAACGATATGTAGCCAACCGTGCAAACACAAGATTTGTCACATTCTTCCTGCTGAATGTGAGGTTACTATTGTCCATCAGGCTTAAGTTTATCAGCAGCATGGTTTTGACGGATGGGTATGTCAAAGAGCAAAAAAAAGGAGTTTCAGGTGGGCAAAAGAGCTTCTGAATGTGTCGGGCTTCTATTTACAACATATTGTGGTCATAATCCAGTAAATTTTACAACCCAGGATGTTCATTCTATGGACCTGACTGATCCATTTGACTGTGATGCCGAAAATAGTGCTGGAGTTAGATGTTGTTGCCCTTTTCAATCTGAGTTTTTTTGTAAACCTGATGAACGATCAACCCTCGTGCTTTTGTACAGTTTGTAAGCTGGAGTTAGATGTTCCTTCCCTTTTCAACTCGACTGTGACTATCATATTTTCTTTGAAACAAGGCAAATGGCTTGCCATTCATTTAATTTAGAGTGAAATATTGTAACAAATCACAACCAAGGGAAATAACATCACTCACGCCGGCTGCTTGAGCTCACTGTGCATTACGAAAGCCAAGTGATTAGCCCCCACCAGCACCAACACACTTATTTCGAACTAGCACATCAAATGGGTTGTAAATTTTCATAGGAAAGGCTGCATGACCGTGACAGATTTGAACTCTGACATTTGGGACCCGCAAGGAAATAGCCTATCCAAGGTGGTGTCGACTTACTAGCCAGTCAACAAACGATTCTGCCTACCAGCCGTTGGATTGACATCCAACATCTGTCATGTATCTTCTATCTCTTGTCTTCTTCTTCCTCTAGCCGCCCAAACCAAACAACCCCGCCGGCTCCACCTGCTCCCGCCTCCCATGGCTGGATGTGCCTCCGCCGCCCTACCGTACGTACCCTCCAACGTTGGCCAGTCCCTCCCTCTATTCCCCCACACGTCCTATTATTCTCAGGCAATGTCAGCCCCAACATGCACCTGTGCCCGAACCAGTCAACCCTCGTACTCCCCTCCGCCTGCGACTAGACCGGCGCATCTTCAATGTCTTTGTTCCGTCCGAGGCTTCGCTGTCGTCCTCCGCCTTGCGGCCTTGTTTCTCTCGCCATGCGCGGTGCGCCGCCCTCTTGCATTATCAACGTCGTCAACAACCGAGAGGAACAACGAGATGATTGTACGTGCAGAGGATGACAGTAGGGACCCACCAGCATCATGGCAGTACGCAAGCAAGTGCCTCTATAGTACAAGCCCAAAAATATGGTTCCTCCTAGTCCTAATGGTTGGACATCTGGTGCTCACGCCATTGTCAACGTAGTCAATAAACGAGAGAATTACACTACGAGCGGCTGACACCAGGGATCCAGCAAGTCGTGCAGTTTTTTTTTTGAGGAACAAGCAGTTGTTATTTATACTAGTTTTAGCGACGGACCAGGGTAACAACGGGGCTGTGCGAGGGCTGTGGCCCGTCTAGCCAGGGTTTTATTTATGTTTACCACATCATGAGCCCAATTGTGTTTTTTTCTTGCTGAAAATGGCTAGCCCAGTTCTATTTTTTTAAAAGAAATACCCAAACAAGGCCTACTTGCTTTATCGGCCCTGCTGGGCTGCAAATCTTTCAAGACGATGAGAGTTTCATTTGGTTTGCCCAGAAATGGCCTGTACATTTTTAAAACACATCAAACCGGGAATTAGTTTCAATTTTTTTTCATTACAAGATCTTAAATTCCATTGATTTTCATGCGTGGACAATTATTTGGATTTTATATTTATATAAATTATTTTTCAAAATAGTTTGAATGTGGATCGATATTTCTGGATTAAAAACAGTTGACCGCACCCAAATATGCAAAATTTCGTATACTTTTTAACCGTGGCCACAATATGGGGTGTAATGCAAACAAAAAGAAGATGGGCTCCAAAAATAATCTTAAGAATTAGCAAATGGGATGTACATTATTAGAAATAATGCAAATGGGTTGTATGCTGTTTTCCACAGTTTGAGGCTGACTTGTGCGCCTACTACAGGTTGACGCGTATGCTTTCATAAAAAAAAGGTTGACGCACACGCAACGCCCTGTCAACTAAGTCAACACACGAGAGCAGTGACTCTTGGATGTCCATCCAACGGCTGTCGTGCTTCTTCAATCTCTGGTCTTCATGCTCCAGCCGCTCAAACAAGCGCCGGTGGCACTGCCTGCTCCCTCCTCCCGCGGCCGGTGTCGTGGTTCTAAGCCTGACAGTAGAGTGGGGGGTAGGTATGGAGAGGCAAGGTCCTAGCTATGGAGAGGTTGTAAGCACAAAGGATGTACGAGTTCAGGCCCTTCTCGGAAGAAGTAACAGCCCTACGTCTCGGAGCCCGGAGGCGGTCGAGTGGATTATGAATGTATGAATTACAAGGTGCCGAACCCCTCTGCCTGTGGAGGAGGGTGGCTTATATAGAGTGCGCCAGGACCCTAGCCAGCCCACGCAGGAGAGGGTTTAAGGTGAGTTAAGTCTGGGGCGTTACTGGTAACGCCCCACATAAAGTGCCTTTACTATCATAAAGTCTACTTGATTACAGGCCGTTGCAGTGCAGAGTGCCTCTTGACCTCCTGGTGGTCGAGTGAGTCTTCGTGGTCGAGTCCTTCAGGCCAGTCGAGTGAATCCTCGTTGGTCGACTGGAAGGCGACCTCTTCTAAGGATGTCCTAGGGTAAGTTACTTGGATCAGGTCCATGATCCTACCCTAGGTACACAACCCCATCATTAGCCCCCGAATGGATCGAGGCTTCGAGTGAAGAAGGAGTTGATGTCGTTTCCGATTAACCTTTGCGCTCCGGTTGTGCGCTGTTCTGGACCAAAGAATCCCTTTGTCGACAGGAAACAAATTGCCTTCAGTCAACTTGATCCATTCTGTTTTTGCGTCGAGTGATCTTTCAGGCTTCGACGATCTCCGAGCGACGGATCGCCGGAAACACCGCGCCTGACAGACTGATTTGTTGCTCGCGGATTCCGCGGGATGCGAAATTTTGGGGCGCGCGCGAAGCGGGGCGGACCGCGGCGTTCGGATGGGACGGGGCATGGACGCCTCGATCTCCGCGCCGCCTTTTTCGCCACGTATCCCGCCTGCATAACTGTTCCAGATATGATTAGATCGCCCGGGCCCACCTGTCATCCACTCGGAAGGGACCTTATAAATGTGCCCGGCGAGGATTTCTGTGCTGCGCCTTAGCATTCTTCCCCTCTCTCTGCTTCCTTCCTCCCTGCTCAGCGTGCTCGCTCTCGCCCCCGCACCACTTCCCTTTGCGCATCTCGCCGGCGACCATGGCCAAGGAGAAGACGGCGGCGCTGGAGCGCGCAAAGAAGGCGTCGGCATCGGAGAAGGCGAAAGGAAGATCCACCAGCCGCGGAGGGTCCTCGTCCAGATCCCGCCTGCCGAAGGGCTGGGTCCAAGGAGACTGGATCCAGTCGACCATCACGGAGAATGACCTCCTCGACATGGCCAACGAGGGCTTGATCCCCCACGGAGCTGCGAGGCTTCCGGGGAAGGAGTGGCAGCCCCAGCCAGAAGAGGGTGAGTGTGTGCTTTTGGCCACCCATGTTGATCGCGGGTTTTCCTTGCCACCGAGTGTTTTCTTTCGTGGCTTTTTGAACTTCTTCGGAGCGCAGCTCCACCACTTTACCCCAAACTCCATTGCCTATCTTGCCGCGTTCGTGTCCATGTGTGAGGGTTTCTTGGGCTGTCGACCGCACTGGGGTTTGTTCAAACATATATTCACGTGTCGATCTCAGACCGTGAAGAAGGCGAGCCCAGGTGATGAGAGAACCCGAGTCGTCCAAATGTGCGGAGGCCTGGGGATTCAGGTGAGGAATAAGAGCACCTTCCCGCCCATGACCTTTCCCGAGTCCGTCAGAGGCTGGCAGTCGACTTGGTTCTACTGCCAGGTCCAGTCGACGCCAGGGCAGTCGAGTGGACTCCCTCCGTTCACCATGGACCGAGTGAGCAAGCCTTCCCCTCTGAAGCTGATTCCGGAGGAGAAAGCTGACGTGAAGATGTTGATGGAGCGCGTGGTGCAGTTGGTTCGGGAGGGAGTGACGGGCATGGACCTCCTGGAGGTTTTCCTCAGGCGTCGCATCCAGCCTCTCCAGTTCCGGAGCCACTGCATGTGGTTGTACTGTGGGACCGAAGACGAGACTAGAGTCCATCCAGAAGCAGTCGACGATGTCACTCTGGAAAGATGGATGGTAGCCGTCACCGGAAACAAGGACAACCCACGCGGAGCCAGAAGGATTCCTCCACTCGACCACAACAGTGATCCAAATAAGGTACACTTGCCCTGCTCTCCACTGCATTCTTGTCGCATTCATCTCTGTTTACTCTGCCGACTGGTCGACTGATCATTGTCTTGATATCTGCTAGGCCCTCACCGAGCTGTACTCGATGCCCAATGGGGCACAAACTCCGACTGAGGAGGGTGAGGCGAGTGGGGGCGAGAGCCAGGACGAGGAGGAATGGGACTCGGACGTTGCAGGGGACGACGACGACGATGATGATGACGACGGCGATGATGATGACGCCGAAGACGAGGAGGAAGAGGAGGAGGTCGTGCCACCGCGCTCGGAAAGGCGGTCGAAGCTCGTCCACGACCCTTCGACTGAACGTGGCAAGGGGGTTGCGACGCAGTCGACCAAGCGCCCTAGGACCACTTCTCCAGCGCCGACTGAAAAGGCGCCGAAGCAGCCTAGGGGGGCTCCGCCAAAGCCGACCAAGCTCCTGCCGAAGATGAAGGTGTCCATCCCCACCATATCAGGGTAATTGTGCTGCTCATATTTTCTTATTCTGTGCGAACTTTATCTCTGGTCGACGCTGAAGTTAGTCGACTGATCCTTTGGAGTTGCAGTGCTGCTACTTCTGAGACCTCGGCCCGGGCTGATGACCACGAGATGGAGGATGCAGCAACTTCGAATCCAGGTACTGTGTTCTTAACACCGTTCTTAGTCGACTGACTCGCGATCTCTGATCCTGATCCTTCTCCGCAGCTCCACCCAACACTGTTATCAATCTCCCTGACGACGACGAGGATGAAGAACCACTGACACGCAGGAGGAGTCGGAAAGCGTCCGCCAGTAAGGTACCTCAGGATGTGACGGCGCCTGAGATTCTGACTGTGGAGGAAGGGAACACCACTCGACACACGGTGTCCTTCGCAAATCCACTGACGAGTGCTCAGCAGCCCTCCCTCTTTACGACGCACCACGTCCCAGAGGACCAAGCTGGCGCAGCGAAGGAGGCAATACGCCAGGCGGGACTCATGATGGAGCAGCTGAAGACCATCCGGGACGCGAGCCAGGCAGCTTATGACGCCAGTTCTGCCCTCCAAAGCAATGTCCAGGTCAGTCGACCGCTGTTTGTTCTGTTGGATATGCTACCAAAAACTTTTCTTTTCCGGAATTTATATTAGTCACCCACTGGGTGTGTCGAATAAACTCCGTGTTAGCGGGGGCACGCTGAGTGCACCCGCTGGGTGTAGTCCCCAAGGCTAAGGTCGACTGCTGGCAGTCGGCCTTAGGCTTTATGATGTCAATCTTTCTGTCAGTCGACTGGTCGACTGGACTTCACAAACCGGTGGGGGCACGCTGAGTGCACCCACTGGGTGTAGTCCCCAAGGCTAAGGTCGACTGCTGGCAGTCGGCTTTAGGCTTTATGACGTCAATTTTTCTTTCAGTCGACTATGTCGACTGGATTTCACAAACCGGTGGGGGCACGCTGAGTGCACCCACTGGGTGTAGTCCCCGAGACTGTGGTCGACTGCTTGCAGTTGATCACAGTCTTAGAGAATGCATCTCTCTTTTTTTTTTGAGGTCGACTGGTCGACTTTGTCTTCAACAGGATTAGTGGGGGCACGCTGAGTGCACCCACTGGGTGTAGTCCCCGAGACTACGGTCGAATGCTTGTATTTGGCTGTAGTCTTAGAAACGTGTGTTTATCCCTTTTTCACTCGGAAGTGAATTATATTTGACATTTAGTCGATTGGTTCTTCACAGAACTCCTGTGATCTTGTGGCTCGCTACTCAGAGCTGGAACAAAAACATACTCAAGTCGAGCTGAGCTTGAAGCTGGTTCAGGAGAAGCTGACAAAGGCAAAGGAGGAGACCGAAGGTATGTTTGGTGAGACCCTGACGACTGCTTTTCCCCTTGCTTGTTTCAGCATCTGATCTTGCTGTAACTTGCAGGTAAGGTAAGGGAGGCCCAGCAGAAGAAAGACCTTGAGCTAGCTGAGAAGATCAAGCTTGCTGACGAGAAGTTAGCTTCAGTCACCAAGCTCGAACAAGACAATACCAATCTGAAAGCTGCTCTTGGGATTGCCAACAAGGAGGTCAGTCGACTGAAAACTGACAAAGCTGCCCTGACCGACCAAGTCAGCAAATTGACTGAGAAGAAAACTGAACTGGAGGCCTTCCTGAGTGGCCTTGCCAAGAAGTTGTTCCTTATGCTTGAAGGTAGACCTCCATGTTTGGCAAATATTTCCAATTGTGGCTTTTTCCATTCGACTATCTCCTTGACTTAGTGATCACCCTTGCAGAATTTTGTCAAAACTTTGAAGAAGAAACCAGCCGACTGGAGCCAAACCTTGACCCCGTCAATTCTCCGGTGAACGACGAAGTTGCCATGGATGTTTTCCGACTGGAGTCTCGTGTTGCAGCTGTCGTGGACTATCTCGCAAGGCTGAAGGCCGCCACATCTCGCATCGACTCGACGCTCTGGCCTGAGGAGACACTTCAGAATGACCTTGAGTCGCTGATGGCCCGCTTGAACACGATCCCTGGTCGAGTGCAGGAGTGGAAGAAGTCCTCGGCTCGGTGTGGTGCAGATGTCGCTCTGTGTCTGGCCCGAGTCCACTGCAAAGATGCGCGAGAAGAGAAGCTGGCGGCCCTTCGGGTGGCCAATACCAAGAAGCACGACTTCAGATCCTTTATGGAAACTTTCCTTGCAGCTGCCACTCGGATCGCCGACGGGATTGACCTTGATGAATTTGTTGCACCTTCCAGCCCTCCACAGGAGGGGTAAAAAACTTCTTCTGGCTCGACGCTTTAAATTTGCCTCGGTATGCCGAGTGAAATTGTAACCGACAAACCTTAACAGGCTTGACGCCTGAGCACTTTCGGTTCCTTTAGATGTCGATTCAAACTTGGATTTGGTGCTTGAATACGATTGCCTTCGGCTCGGAATGTCTTTTGCAGGTTCAAAGCAAGGTGCCTGTGCTGCAATCGGCTTATTCTTTAGTCCACTTAGACGAGCACTGGGCTGCAGCTAAGCCCTCCGAATGAGAGGGTTGCTCTCCACTTGGCAGGGTTTTTATACCTTAGGCGAGCGCTTGGACTGCAGCTAAGCCCCCGAGTGAGAGGGTTGCTCTTCACTCGGTAGGATTTTTGTAACTTAGGCGAGCATAGGGCTGCAGCTAAGCCCCCGAGTGAGAGGGTTGCTCTTCACTCGGTAGGATTTTCACAACTTAGGCGAGTGCTTGGACTGCAGCTAAGCCCCCGAGGGAGAGGGTTGCTCTTCACTCGGTAGGATTTTTATAACTTAGGCGAGCACGAGGCTGCAGCTAAGCCTCCGAGTGGAAGGCTGGCTTACCACTCGGTAGGATTTTGATAACTTAGGCGAGCACGAGGCTGCAGCTAAGCCTCCGAGTGAGAGGATTGCCCTTCACTCGGTAGGATTTTCACAACTTAGGCGAGTGCTTGGACTGCAGCTAAGCCCCCGAGTGAGAGGATTGCTCTTCACTCGGCAGGATTTTTATAACTTAGGCGAGCACGAGGCTGCAGCTAAGCCTCCGAGTGGAAGGCTGGCTTACCACTCGGTAGGATTTTGATAACTTAGACGAGCACATGGCTGCAGCTAAGCCCCCGAGTGAGAGGATTGCTCTTCACTCGGCAGGATTTTGATAACTTAGGCGAGCACGAGGCTGCAGCTAAGCCTCCGAGTGAGAGGATTGCTCTTCACTCGGCAGGATTTTGATAACTTAGGCGAGCACGAGGCTGCAGCTAAGCCTCCGAGTGAGAGGATTGCTCTTCACTCGGCAGGATTTTGATAACTTAGGCGAGCACAAGGCTGCAGCTAAGCCTCCGAGTGGAAGGCTGGCTTACCACTCGGTAGGATTTTGATAACTTAGGCGAAACGGATTCGCAGCTAAGCCTCCGAGTGGGAGCCTGGCTCACCACTCGGTAGGATTTTTACAACTTAGGCGAGTGCTTGGACTGCAGCTAAGCCCCCGAGTGAGAGGGTTGCTCTTCACTCGGTAGGATTTTTATAACTTAGGCGAGTGCTTGGACTGCAGCTAAGCCCCCGAGTGAGAGGGTTGCTCTTCACTCGGTAGGATTTTTATAACTTAGGCGAGTGCTTGGACTACAGCTAAGCCCCCGAGTGAGAGGGTTGCTCTTCACTCGGTAGGATTTTTATAACTTAGGCGAGCACATGGCTGCAGCTAAGCCCCCGAGTGAGAGGATTGCTCTTCACTCGGCAGGATTTTGATAACTTAGGCGAAACGGATTCGCAGCTAAGCCTCTGAGTGGGAGTCTGGCTCACCACTCGGTAGGATTTTTACAAACTTAGGCGAAACGGATTCGCAACTAAGTCACCCACTGAGGGGAATTTTATTGTATGCTGATGGATGGTGGAAGTGGGCTGAACTTATTGTATGCAGACACATTGAAAGGTATGGGCATTCCGATGTCCCGACTGAGCACTAGTAACATGAGCTTCCATGGAGTTATACCAGGGAAGAAGGCCGAGTCACTCGGCCAGATAGCTTTGGACGTAGTGTTTGGTGATTCGAAGCATTTTCGCAAAGAAAAGTTGAAGTTTGAGGTCGTGGATTTTCAAAGTGCATATCATGCCATTTTGGGGAGACCAGCCTATGCACGGTTCATGGCTCGACCATGTTACGTGTACCTCAAATTGAAGATGCCCGGTCCCAAAGGTGTGATCACTGTCAACCATATATTGAACTCCTTTTTTCTTCTTCTTCGCCGTTGGCGTACTTGGTAGCAATCTCCATCATCCGACTCAAGGTCATGTCACCGGTTCGACCAAATTTCAAACTCAGTTCTCTGTTCTTGACGCCGTCTTTGAAGGCGCATACTGCCTGATGATCAGAGACATTTTCCACAGTGTGGTGCAAAGTGATCCACCTCTGAATATACTCTCTGAGAGTCTCATTAGTTTTCTACACGCAGACTTGCAACTCTGTCAATCCCGCTGGTCGCTTGCAAGTCCCTTCAAATGTTCTGACGAACACTCGGGACAGATCTTCCCAAGTGTAAATGCTGCTAGGAGATAATTGAGTCAACCATGCCCTGGCAGAACCTTCCAACATGAGGGGCAAATGCTTCATGGCCACCTCGTCGTTCCCACCACCGATCTGAACTGCCACTCGGTAGTCTTCAAGCCAAAGTTTCAGGCTTAGACTCACCAGTGAACTTGCTGACTCCTGTTGCCAACCTGAAATTGGGGGGGATAACTGCGGCTCTGATAGCTCTGCTGAAACATTCAGGACCAGAAACATGTACTCGACTGCTCGTGGGTACATCTCTGTCGAGTGCGCCTCGATGGGCTCTGTTCCGGTCGACCAACCCTTGCACGATAATGGATCGCGCGTCGAAGCCTGGCTCTCTGGGGTCAACTGGAACCCTACGCCCTGTACTGTACTGACGCCTATCATCTGGCTGCCGAGGAGCGTAAGACCCACCCCTCGGAGGGGAATAGGGCACTCGACGCCTATCATCTCGGTCGAGTCTGTCGCCATATTGATCTCGCCGATTCTCACGCCCTTCGCGCCGCGGAGGCGATCTGGGGCTGTGAGCCGACTGAACCGTATTCACAGTGACAGATCGACTGTGAATTCTGTTGCGCGACTGAGACACGGCTGAATTCTGATCTCCTGCTGCCCGGAGCAGATCCCTGATCTGCAGCAAACCTCTGCCAGCTTCCGACTGCGAAGGCTGAATGGACTCTGCTATACGGGTCGCAGCTGCTAAATTCTGAATTGGGGTTCGATATACCTGAGTCGGCGGGAAGAGTTGACGTCGACTGGTGTCGGGAACTCGTTGCCGCGCGCGCTCGTCGAGTGCTCGCTGAAGGTTCTCCAGTCGAGTGCGCTCGGCCAAATTGGCCAGACGCGCCTCCTCCAAGGCACGAGCCTCGGGGGTTTCTCCTGCGATGGGAATACGCAGGGGATCCTCGTTCCTGCGGCGAAGCTCTTCTCTTTGCAGAGAGTCGAGTGGCTCGGGCTGGTACTCTTCGTAGTCTCGTGCAGGGTCGCCGCCGTCACCTGCTCCACCGCCACGGGCGAAGCCAGGAGGGCTGTGGGGCCCGTCGACCATCAAGATTTCCGCCGCTGGATCACTGCTTCCGCACTCGGATGCAGTCTCTCCGGAGCCAGTCGACTGATCGAACAAGCCGTAGAGAGATTCGTTGGGCTCGATTGCCGCAACTTGTGTAGTGGCCGATTGGCGAGCCACCGCGTGACTCACCCATCGCTGAAGCCTCGACCGGCCTGAGCGCTTGCGCTGGCGGGAGACCGGGAGGGTGGACGATGGAGGAGCCGACCGATACTGGGTCGACGGTTGCCGCAGCAGAACGCCGCGGACACATGCGCGAAAATGCGTCGCACCGCGGACGGGGAGCGCGTCTACGTCGAGTGGAGCCTCCTGGAGCCATGCGGAGTCGTCGGCGATGAAGGTGAGAGTGCCGAGACGGATCTCTTGACCCTTGACCAAAACTCCAGCAGACACCATGATGAGAGTACTCGGAAGAATCGCAACTTCTCCACAAAATCGCTAAAACACCGGCCCCACGGTGGGCGCCAACTGTCGTGGTTCTAAGCCTGACAGTAGAGTGGGGGGTAGGTATGGAGAGGCAAGGTCCTAGCTATGGAGAGGTTGTAAGCACAAAGGATGTACGAGTTCAGGCCCTTCTCGGAAGAAGTAACAGCCCTACGTCTCGGAGCCCGGAGGCGGTCGAGTGGATTATGAATGTATGAATTACAAGGTGCCGAACCCCTCTGCCTGTGGAGGAGGGTGGCTTATATAGAGTGCGCCAGGACCCTAGCCAGCCCACGCAGGAGAGGGTTTAAGGTGAGTTAAGTCTGGGGCGTTACTGGTAACGCCCCACATAAAGTGCCTTTACTATCATAAAGTCTACTTGATTATAGGCCGTTGCAGTGCAGAGTGCCTCTTGACCTCCTGGTGGTCGAGTGAGTCTTCGTGGTCGAGTCCTTCAGGCCAGTCGAGTGAATCCTCGTTGGTCGACTGGAAGGCGACCTCTTCTAAGGATGTCCTAGGGTAAGTTACTTGGATCAGGTCCATGATCCTACCCTAGGTACACAACCCCATCAGCCGGCTATGCTGCCGCGCAGGCTTCACGGCCCCACTGTACTCCCATCACTGGCCTAGCCATCCCTCTACTCACCCACACATGCTGTTATTCTCCGGCGACGGTAGACGAACCAGTAAACCCTCGTACTCCTCCGCGTGGGAAACAACTGCCGAGTATTCCCTGGCTCCATGTCATTCCCTTCCTAGGACTCGCCGTCGTCCACCGCCCTGGTTCTCTCGGCGCGGCCTGGTCAACGTGGTCAATGAACGACATCCACCGGAAGTGGACTGTACGTGGAGAGGCTGACAGCTGGGTCCACGGCCACATGCAAGGAAATGCCTCCTTATTACGCGCAAAATAATGATTCCTCCGCCTGACAGCTAGGACCCACAGGAAGGGCCTCTGTATTTCACGAAAAAAATGTTCCCCCCGCTGACAAGTCGAACCCACCAGCTATATCCTCGCACGCTAGGAAGTGCCTCCTTATTATGCCCAAAAAAATGAATACCCCCTGCTAGCTGGGACCCACCATATTGCTGGGTTGACTTGTGGGCCTACTAAGTTGACGGGGACAGAGGGCTTTGTCAACTTAGTTAATACTCCAGTGACCGTATGATGTCCATCCAATGGCCATAGTGCTTCTTCAACCTCTGGTCTTCTTGCTCCAGCCGCCCAAAGCAGCGCCGGTCGTGCCGTCTGCTCCTGCCTCCCGTGGACGGCTGTAGTACCGCCTGCTCCTGCCTCCCGTGGCTCGGCTCCGTGTCATCCCCTTCCTAGGCATCGCCGTCGTCCACCGCCGTGGTGCTCTCGGCGCGGCGTGGTCAATGTAGTCAACGACCGACTTCCATCGGAAGAGTACTGTACGTGGAGAGGCTGACAGCTGGGTCCACGGCAGCCGCAAGGAAGTGCCTCCTTATTATGCGGAAAATAATTAATCCTCCACCTGACAGCAGGGACTCACCGGACAGGCCACCGGTATTTTGCGAAAAAATCATTTCCCCCTGACTGCTGGGACCCACCGGACGGGCCACCGTATTTCGCGAAAAAAACGTTCCCCACGCTGTCAGCTCGGACCCACCGGAAGTGCCTCCTTATTACGCACAAAAAAATGAATACTCCCCCGGCTAGCTGGGACCCACCTTGGTGGGAGGCTGTCTTGTGGGCCTACTAAGTTGACGGGGACGAAGGGCTTTCTCAACTTAGTCAATATGAACGATTCTTGCTCCTGTGACTGTACGATGTCCATCCAACGGTCGTGCTTCTTCAACCTCTAGTCTTCTTGCTCTAGCCACCCAAAGCAGCGTCGGTCGTGCCGCATGCTCCTGCCTCCTGTGGCCGGCTGTGCTGCCGCGGAGGCCTCACCGCCCCCTACTATTCCCACCGCTGGCCAGGCCCTCCGGCGACGGCAGCCTCACACCACAGCCGAACAAGTGAATCCTGGTACTCATCTCCACGCGGGCTTCCACTGCCACGTCTTCCCCGGCTCCGCGTCGTCCCCTTCCTAGGCGTCATCGTCGTCCACCGCCGTGGTGCTCTCCGTGCGGCGTGGTCAATGTGGTCATGGAACGACTTCCATCAGAAGAGTACTGTACATGGAGAGGCTGACAGCTGGGTCCATGGCCACAACCTAATTTTTTTGTCATTTGCCAAGTAAGTCGCTTTGTCAGGCCTGTTGGGTTGTAAATCTTTCAAGATGAGGTGAGCTTTCATTCGGCTGGCCGAGAAAATGGCCCATCAGTAATGAGAAATGGGTTGTACATTTTTAAAACACATCAAACCGGCAATTAGTTTCAAATATTTTTTTTCATTTCAAGATTTTAAATTACATTAATTTTTATGCGTGGACAATTTTTTGGATTTTATATTGATATACATTTATTTTTAAAATCAGTTTGAATGTGAGTCGAAATTTCGGGATTAAAAACAGTTCGGCCCACACCAAAATATTCAAAATTTCGTATAATTTTTTAACTATGGCCACAATATGGGCTGTAATGCTAACAAAAAGAATATGGGCTCCCAAAAAAACCTTAAGAGCAAATGGGCTGTAAATTATTAGAAATAATGGCAGATGGGATGTATGTTGTTTTCCACAGATTTGAGGCTTTCCTAAAAAAATGGTTGACGCACAAGCAGTGACGGTTGTATGTCCATCCAAAGGCCGTCGTGCTTCTTCAATCTCTGCTCTTCCTGCTCCAGCCGCTCAAACAACCACCGGTGGGACTACCTACTCCCTCCTCCCCGCGGCCGACTGTGCTGTCGCGCAGGCCTCACTGCCCCATCGTACTCGCATCGCTGGCCTAGCCATCCCTCTACTCACCCACACCTACTGTTATTCTCCGGCGACGGTAGACGAACCAGTACACTCTCGTACAGTCGTACTCCCCTCCGCGTGGGAAACAACTGCCAAGTCTTCCCTGCCTCTGTGTCGTCCCCTTCCTAGGCCTCGCCGTCGTCCACCGCCGTGGTGCTCTCGGCGTGGCGTGGTCAATGTGGTCAACGACCGACTTCCATTGGAAGAGTACTATGCGTGGAGAGGTTGACAACTGGGTCCATGGCCGCAGCAAGGAAGTGCCTCCTTATTACGCGCAAAATAATTATTCCTCCACCTGACAGCGGGGACCCACTGGACGGGCCATCATATTTTGCGAAAAAAAAAATTTCCCCCTGACTGCTGGGACCCACCAGCTACACCTTCGCACGCAAGGAAGTGCGTCCGGGCAAAAAAAAAAACGATTTGCCCCGCTGACTGCTGGGACCCACCAGCTACGTCTTCGCACGCAAGGAAGTGCGTCCGGGCAAAAAAAAACGATTCGCCCCCCTGACTTCTGGGACCCACCAGCTACATCTTCGCAAGCAAGGAAGTGCCTGACAGTCGGGACCCACCTGGTCGAAGCATACGTAGCATTGTCATTCTGGTCGCGAACGTGTACATACATATATACTGGTGGATGGAGAGGCGCGCACGTGTCGTAGTAGAGGCGCACACGTAGCATGTACACCTACGTACATCGTCCAGGGTACAAGAAAGAAAATACGGCCGCGTATGTGTACATATGGGCGGGGTCTTGAATGCCTACTCGCGCATACGTACGGCGAGGGCTCGTGTACATGACTGGGTCGGAACAGAGAAACAGCGTCGTCGTCGTGTTCATGGGGAGGCAACAGAATGCGTCGTGTTCATGGGGAGGCAACGGAATGCGTCGTGTTCATCGGGAGGCAACGAAACGCGTGGGAGCCAACCGGCTGGGTCGGAACGGAATGCGTGGTCGTGTTCATCGGGAGGGCTTGGACGGAACAGGCAATGGAAACGAGGCCTGGCGTACCACAAAATGGAGGAAACATACCTCCTACGTTCGGAACGGGGTCCTGTTGATCAGGAGGGGTCTGGCGTACCGCAAAATGGAGGAAACAGACCTCCTACGGTCGAAACGGGGGTCCTGTTGATCGAGAGGGGTGTGGCGTACCGCAAAACGAAGGAAACGGACCTCCTACGGTCGAAACGGGGGTCTTGTTGATCGGGAGGGGTGTGGCGTACCGCAAAACAGACGAAACGGACCTCCTACGGTCGAAACGGGGGTCCTGTTCATCGGGAGGTGTGTGGCATACCGCAAAACAGACAAAACGGACCTCCTCGAAACAGGGGTCCTGTTCATCGGGAGGGGTGTGGAGTACCGCGAAATGGGACTCCACGGGATACTGTTCATCTCCACCGTCGACCTCCTCCAGCCTCCACGTGCTCCTGTTCATCCAGCCTCCACCGCGCGCTACTCCACCGGCTAATGTTCGACCACCCCTCCATAGTCTACTGTTCATCCAGCCCTCCACACCACGGTGTCCTGTTCAACCACCCCTCCACGGCCACCCCTCCATCGTCTACTGTTCATCCAGCCCTCCACACCACAGGGTCCTGTTCATCCAGAGGCAACGCCACCGCTCACTGTTCATCCAACCCCCACCCCTCCTGCAAGGCTTACTATTCATCCAATCAATCGGCTTCAGTTAGCAGCAGTAGCGAAGGAATCGCTCCATCGGGTTTAGTTAACAGCCATCGATCGATCCCTCGGGTTCAGTAACGCGTAGCCTGCAGTACAATCGCTCGGGTTCAGTTAGAGCCCAATGCCTCGCTCGGGTTCAGTTAGAGCCAACGCCTCGCACACACGCGCGTACGTGTACGACAGAAACGCGCATCGCTCGGCCCCCGACCTCCCACCGTAACCGGCAACTCCCCAAAATTTTCCTCCCCATTGCTTCTACCATGGTTTTTTCGTCATAGACGGCCCGAAGAATGTCATGCAGTTGCGTCTCATGCCCGCCCAGGACGAAAAGCCCATTTTCTATCATGATTTTTTGTCATAGAAGTAGGAGCCCACCACATCTATGATGATACCGGGTTTTGTCATAATTATCGTCATAGAAGTGTCATATGTATGACAGAAAAAAATTTCGTTCGGCACAATTATCGTCATAGAAGTGTCATATCGTCATAAAAGTGACAATTATCGTCTTTTTTTTGTAGTGATGTTAACAAGCACACTAAGAATTTCTTTATGTGGCCTAAATGATGGCGTCATTAGGATCCAGTAAATAGCATGAAAAGAAAATAAATGCATTGAAAAAGTAAAAGTAGGTCACCCCTCAAATGATCCACTGTAGCTACCAAATCTAAATAACATCAACGTGTGTTAACCTGAAGATTTAATTTGAGAGCAGAAGAGGGGAAGGTGTAACCTGGAAGTTACAGGGGTTGAATTTTCAGATGTGAAACAGGCCCTATATCCACTATAAATCCCACAAAAGTTTGGAATGACCAGAGAACAAGTATCAAGCATTTGTCATGCCCTATCGTTCATACAATTTTCATAGATAATTACTCCCTCAGTTCCTAAATATAAGTATTTTAGAGATTCTACTATGGACTATATATGGAGCAAAATGAGTGAACTACACTCTAATATATGTCTATATACATCCGTATGTAGTTTGTAGTGAAATCTCTTAAAAGACTTATATTTAGGAACGGAGGGAGTGGAAAACAAAGAGGTAGATAATTCTTCACGTTGTGCTAATCTCCTACTCCCTTGCATCCTATAGAATCTCAAACAGATACATTAATTCCGGACAAGACATATCAGCCTATGAATTATAGAATTGGTGCAATCAGGGGTCGATATGGATGAATCTGTACAATATCCATGTTGGAAGACAGATCGGACCTGCAGCAAGAAGGCGACATGGGTTGTGAAGGAGCTCCATATATAGGAGCCACCACCGGCGGCGGCTCAAGCCCACATCTCGATGACTCTCCTCACCTCCATTGGGCAAGTCGCCACCACGGCTGGCATTGTGGCCGCGCGCGCGCCATGGCCGTCACCTCTCCATAGCTCATCAATATCACCCGTAAAAACAAGCTCATCAATCTATATTCTGTACTGAGAGCACTCTGCATCCAGTTGGTACTTGGGAGTAGAAAACCAGCATCAATACAATTTGAATTCAAAATTTGTTGGAGAATGATCTGGTAGAAGGGAAAGCGGAGAAGACGAAACAACAAAAGAGGTTGGGATGGAACAGCCGACGGAGGAGACTATATGGACGCGAAATCAACATGGTAATTGATCTATAATTATCCGCCGTAGGGTGAGTGGCGCAGATTGCGCGCCATTAAAGTCTTGTAACAGTTGTACTTTAATCTATAGCGACGGTCGCTTCTCTCATTAGATCACCGTGGCATCACCCCGAGAACCCTCTTGCGAGAAGTTGCACGGACAAGGCGCAAATCCGGACCGATGAAGCGCAAACCAACCCCTTTTTCTGCTCGCATGATTGTGTTTTTTTTCACAACTAATTGACCAAGAGAAATTGGATGATATAGGCCCAACTGGCCCAAACTGCAGCAGGTCGCCGATTTTGTTGCAGGAGCATCGTCCCAGGGCGTGTAGGACCCCCCACTGGGGCCAAACGTTCATCCAATGGCCAGAAAAGTCCAAAACTTGTAGATCTGACAGTTGAAAACGGTGATGATGTGAGAGGGCTGGAAGATTGCTTGGTTATAATATATCTAAATCAGTATCATATCACAATTCCTATTTGAAGAAGTAAGCTTTGGACTTATGATTGGTGTGTTTAGCTTTAAGAGTGGACTGTTGCTAGTGCAACACAAAGCAGCTACACACATCATAGTGTAGATATAACGGGAAAACCTAAGCATCAGAGTAAAATCAGCAAAGTGGAACTTGTTGGAATATATGTGCTAGTATTTCCAGTACGGCTAGAAAGGCTTCGGATACCAGCTCTCTTCAACTGAAGGTGCGGTTGTGTTAATATCAGTGTAACTCTCAAAGGCGACACAACTCCCCGCATTTCCTTGCTATTCTTATAGGATACAAGTGGGCAGGCAACTACAAATCCTATTCCGATGTTTACAAAATCCTACGAATCAAAGAGGCCTGAAGAGTTCAAAGTGTCCATCACAACCGACCGTATAGACCTATACACTGCAAATGTCCCTGCTCATCTTCACTACAAGGAACATACTGTACTACTATCATACTCCCTCCATTCCAAAATATAAGTCTTTGTAGAGATTTCCACTATGGATCACATACAGATGTATACAGATACATTTTAGAGTGTAGATTCACTCATTTTGCTCCATATTTAGTCCATGGGGGAATCTATACAAAGACTTGTATTTGGGAACGGAGAGAGTACTTATTAAAGAAGAATGGAAGAGGAACATGCTAAAGAAGAGCAAGCAGATTTTGGATAATAAAATGTTCATTGCACAGTGCCCACACATGATGAACCAGAGCGCATTAAGAATGCAAATCCATGTTGTGTCTCTATATGTGGTGCACGTGTTTTTGAAAGTAAAGTAGGAACATTAGCTGACCAATTAAACATTGTCTATTTTAGTAATATCAGCATCATATAAGATTCGTATTTGAGCAACAAGTTTGGAATTATGAGTGGCACATTGTTTAGCTTGATGGATTTAGGAGCAATTCTAAGCAGGTATGATGATGGTACTAAATATAAAGGCATGTCTGCATGCAAGTCGCGTGACTTTTGTCATTTGGGTCAGTCGACCATTTTAGGCGGTTGGATGAAGATCCTATGTCCCCTAACCCTTCTTCTTCCTTGTCTCTGATTCTTCCCACACAGAACACCGCACGGGCCGCCAGCCGGACCCCGACCCCCACCACCTGTGTTCCTCCGCCACCCCCACCCCCACCCCTGTCCCATCTCGTGTCGAGTTTTCTTTGTTCGGCGAGGCACCACGACTGCACCCCACAACCACCGTCCCCACCCGAGCCCCTTCCTTCGCACCGGTGAAATCCGGCGATCTCTGGAAAATCGACTAACAAAATTTTGAAATTTGGTCTACTGTCATTTAACTAGTGTGGAATATGAAAGGGGAAAACGGTAAGCATTGTGAGTATAGTGTTGAGCGTGCCATGGCGGATCTGAAGGTGCAAACTGGACAAAGGCAACTTCGCAACCAATGTTTGCTTTCCACTAGCAAGTAAGTGATGGACAAGAAATCAGAGTAAAGCAGTGGCAACCTATTTTATTGCTGCGATAAATAAGTTGATCAGATACGAAAGAGTACCACCTCTGGTGCGGCGCCGTGTATGCATCTGCTGAGAATTTGACAGTGCTACGGTAGCGATGGTTGTCGGTAGCGTGGAAGCAGATCTAGGAGGGTAGATGGTGGCGGTGGGGCGCGGTGGACGAGACGGTCGTAGGAGCAACGCTGATAAGGTGGAAGGCGGGGGGATGAAGCGAGAGGACGAGATGCAAGGATCCCGGTCCGAAGCCGTGGATGAGAGGGGTCGATCTCTTGTAATGGACAATGGCATCGGGTTATCAGCTCTGGCATGGTGGAGGAGGACGACGGTGGATGGGGTGGCAGACGGAGGAGGCTGGGGTGGAGAGGGTGTTCTGGCGCCCACGTAGTACGAATGGGGAAATGGAGGGAGAGAGGAAGGGGGGAACCATGTCTTCTGGGTGCGCTTGTCTCAAATGCGAGGAAATTTACAAACTTAGCCCCCTTTCAAATTTCCTACATCACAGCAATATTAGTCGGTTGGGGAAAGGACGGTAATCTCGCATACACCAAATATTTGCCGACGAGAGTTTGTTTTTGGCGCCCACCATGTATGAATCAGGGAGGGAGTCAATTTCAGCTGAGGAGACACTGTGTTTTGGCGCCCACGGTGTATGAATCTAGGTGAGAGGCGGTTATGTCACATTTGAGTGAAATTACAAACCTACCCCTATCGAAACCTATAGAAATCGAGCCGATAGGCTTTGCGTGTCAGTGATAACCCACAAGTGTAGGGGATCAATTGTAGCCTCTTTCGATAAGTAAGAGTGTCGAACCCAACGAGGAGCTAACGGTAGAAAAAATATTCCCTTAAGTTCTATCGACCATCCATACAACTCTACGCACGCTTAGCGTTCGCTTTACCTAGAACAAGTATGAAACTAGAAGTACTTTGTATGTGTGATAGGATAGGTTTGCACGATAATAAAGAGCACGTAAATAAAAAGTAGGGACTGTTTAGATGAAGACACAACTAAGTTAGTTTTAGTAGAGAGCTATTTATCACGAGAAAGTTATTTGTCCCTAGGCAATCGATAACTAGACCGGCAATCACTATTGCAATTTTATTTGAGGGAGAGGCATAAGCTAACATACTTTCTCTTCTTGGATCATATGCACTTATGATTGGAACTCTAGCAAGCATCCGCAACTACTAAAGATCATTAAGGTAAAACCCAACCATACCATTAAAGTATCAGGTCCCCTTTATCCCATACGCCACAACCCCCTTACTCGGGTTTATGCTTCTGTCACTCAAGCAACCCACTATAAGCAAATCATGAACATATTGCAACACCCTAAAGCGGGAATACCTCACGCTTGCGCAACACAAAGAGGACCATAGGACAAGACCAATAACAAAACATGCAACTCAAACCAATCACGACCATCAATTAACCCATAGGACAAAATGGATCTACTCAAACATCATAGGATAGCCATACATCATTGGGAAATAATATATAGCATTGAGCACCATGTTTAAGTAGAGATTACAACGGGTAAAAGAGAGGTTACACCACTGCATAGAGGGGGGAAGATTTCGTGATGAGGGCGGTGAAGTTGTTGGTGTAGATCGCGGTGATGATGATGGCCCCCGGCAGCATTCCAGCGCCACCAGAAGCATGGGGGAGAGAGCCCCCCTTCTTCTTCTTCTTATTCCTTGACCTTATCCCTAGATGGTAGAAGGGTTTCCCCTCTGGTCCATAGCCTCCATGGTCTGGGAGGGGCGAGAGCCTCTCCGATATTGGATCTATCTCTCTGTCTCTCTTTGTTTCTGCATTTTCGGATGCTGCCCTTTCACCGTTTCTTATATATCCAGAGATCTATAACTCCGATTGGATTTAAACCTTCACCAAGATTTTTTTCCAAAAATTAGCTTTCTTGCGGCAAAAGAAGAGCGTCAACCGCCTTACGGGGTGCCCATGAGGGTTAGGGGCACGCCCCCCTGGGGTGTGCCCCCCTGCCTCGTGGCCCCCTCAGGCACCGTCTTGCGTTGATTTTTCTTCCCAAAAATCATAAATATTCCAAAAATATTCTCCGTCCGTTTTTATCCCGTTTGGACTCCGTTTGATATGGGGTTTCTGTGAAACATAAAACATGCAACAAACAGGAACTAGCACTAGGCACTGGATCAATATGTCAGTCCCAAAATAAATATAAAAAGTTGCCAAAAGTATACAAAAGTTGTAGAATATTGGCATGGAATAATCAAAAATTATAGATACGACGGAGACGTATCAGTCAGGGATAGGCACTACTTTCCTTCTCGCAGATTTTGGTTTCGGGCAGTTACTACGACTTTCCCTGCTTCGTTCAAATTTTTGTAGAGCAAGAGTGCACGTTTACCATGCCAACTCATTTCGAATCCAGTTTGTATTCTATTTTTGTTCGGGAAGGATCCATTTGCGATTGGAATAAAATTCTATATACATCATTTTTTATATATACTTTCAAAAGCACAACAAAGAATTATGCTCCTTTATATGTATAATATGATTTACAAATACAATGATCTCAAAATCATAAAGTTGAATTCAAAAAATTTAAACCAAATTATGTTCTACTAAAATGTATGGATCAGTAATATCTACATATTAAATAACATAGATGTGCGTGAATTCGTATGAGTATGCATGTTTGATAGATCAATTTTGGTTCGAGCATGAATTACATGTATCATCATCTCCCATTCAAATATTTGAATCCCTTTTAAATTGACTCCTTTCACGCCCATCTCTCTCGCATGCATGCTCCTTCATGTAGCTATCACTCTCTTTTCCCCAGCTCGACCGCACGCTCACTTCATGTTTCTCCTATCTTTGCAAACATGGTCTCTCGACGTCTCCCTTGAGAAGTGTCACACTCTCCCTATCATTATACATTACATGGTTTTCATTATCTCTCACGTCTCTACCATTCTCTAGTATCACTAGGTACCGGGTACATGGTGGAGCGCACGTTTGTAGGAATAGTCAGCTCACGTGATAATTTGATCCATAGGAGTTGATGGTCGGGACCACAGGTGAACGACCTGGAGGCAGTGGCTCGCCAGTTGCCACAGATAGAGTAGCCACGTTTAAAATATCATTTTTTAACGGGGTAAGAGTTCCGATTTTCAATGGCGCGTTATAAGTACTACATAGTTTTTAGAATGATTGGTATGGAGCGAAAATGGAATTCATAACTAGTACCTCCTTGGTGTATTGTTGTATGGGTTTATGTTGCGAGATATTGAACCTGGTAGTTCAAGGGAAAATACTGTGTTTTAGATGTTGGTTTTGAGTAATGAAAATCGGAAGGGAGAAACCCTTCTTTGATAAAAAAAATACTACCTCCATTCTGGTTTACCAGTCCGCATCGTATTTTGGGTCAAAGTTTTTCCACGAATTTTACTTGTAAAATGTGAATGGAAAATGAGGTTTTGTCATACCCAAACAAAAAAGGACTGGAGGGAGTGATTGCTCTGACACGGACGTGATCTCTCATAGCGCAGGCATTGAACCAACATGCCGGCCAAGAGGGCCCCACTCATTGCAGGCCCGGCTAAACACGCCTCCTTGCCGCATGCAACCGGCTTTAGACTGCCCCGCCTGCCTCCATTGAATCCGCGCGCGTGCCGGCAACACGTCCTTCCGCGAGCCGGTCGGCATTTCAGAATACAAAAAATGACCAAAATATAATTAATTACGCATGGTCTTGACTTGTTGTGCTCGCACTGGTAGCAGGTGTCGGTGTAAAAACCGGCGGATCTCGGGTAGGGGGTCCCGATCTGTGCGTCTTAGGCTGATGGTAACAGGAAGCAAGGGACACAATGTTTACCCAGGTTCGGGCCCTCTCGATGGAGGTAAAACCCTACTTCCTGCTTGATTAATATTGAAGATATGTGGAATACAAGAGTAGATCTACCACGAGATCGTAGAGGCTAAACCCTAGGAGCTAGCCTATGATGGTATGATTGTAATTATGATCGGCCTTCTAAGGAACATCCTCTCCGGTTTATATAGACACTGGAGAGGGCTAGGGTTTACATGGAGTCGGTTACAAGGAAGGAAATATAATATCCGGATCGCCAAGCTTGTCTTCCACGCAAAGGAGAGTCCCATCCCGACACGGGCCAAAGTCTTGAGTCTTGTATCTTCATGCTTCAATAGTCCGGGCGATGTATACAGTCTGGCTATCCGGATACCCCCTAATCCAGGACTCCCTCAACAGGAACTAGAGGTTTTTCTTTATTTATAACTCTCCTCACATTTTTTTGGCTTTGAAGTGAATCATGGTTGTGGACATTATCTATGAATGTGCAGATATCTATGAACACGAGTTTGATGTGGAAGTTGAACTTGGAATGTCGGGCTTGCGCATGAACTATACCATCTCCAATGCTTTGTCTGTTATTGTTTAGAAAGTAATTGTTGTTATTACATGACTCGAAAAAAATTTATTTTGTGCCACATCAGTAGATGCATGGACATCACAACAGTCACGCTGACTGGATAAACATTTGAACCTAGATATTATGAAGGAAATTTTGTATTGACAACAGTTTTAGATAGCAGGAGATGCCTAGCCTGCTCTGCCTCTGCTAGCTTATTTCTAGCTTCTTCCATCTCTTCTTTGGCTTGGGTGAAGAGAGCATCTGATTGCTCTTTTCGCTTCTTCAGGAACTCAGCTACATTCTCAAGGGCTGCTGCACGCTTTCTTTCATCCTTTACTAGAGCCACGAGGACACGAACAGATGACGAGTCCACCTGGCTTGTGTGTAATCCAGCATCATCTGGGAATTTGCACCTTGTGTCTAATCCAGCATCATTAGGGAACTGGCACCTTGTGTGTAATCCAGCCTCATTTAGGAAACATGATCTCGAGGTTGACCATACTTCCCTCCTCGCAGGAACTGCATCCTGACATGAAGTTACTTCTTTTTTAGATCAATACTCGAAGCAACCCAGATCCATTTAGTAGAAGCAAGATAAACAGGACTCAGAGAAGTGAATTCAAAAGGAAAAATATAAAAACAGATGACGAGGTGAGAACACCCACTTCCTACATCAAGCTAAAAACGAAAGCATTAGGACGATTAAGACTCTTCTTGTTATACATCGAAGAACACGAGGCTAAGAGAAACAGGAACTACAGCATATACACATCAAAGAACATGAGGCTAAACGAAAGTAATTGAAAGGGTGTTACTTACCAAAGCTCGTTTTACAGGTTCGGTGTAGCTCCTCTTTAACTTGCCACGCTCCTTGAAGATGTCCCCAATATCCTATGTTTGGTCTTCATTGCTCCTCTGCGTGTTCGCACTCGTGGTTTTAAAATCTCAACATGGCAAGAAAAATATACTACTAGTAATACTCACGCATCTTGGGGAAACATTAAAGCACTCGTTTGCCATGTTAGAGCATCTCCAACAGAAGCGCAACGCGTGGCGCTTTAAAAAAGCGTTTACAGTGCTGAGATTGAGAAGTAGAGACTAGAGAGTAGAAGATAGTTCTCAGCATAGATATAGCATAGATAGATAAAAAATAGATAGTTGAACTACTCCTCGTCGTCCGACTCCTCCTCGGTGATGTTGTCCTCCGATGTCTCAATGTAGGCGTGAAGATACCTATCGTCGTCGGATTCCCAGGGAGACGCTGCTCCTAGCCTCATGTTGAATTGAGCGTCCGCTTTTCGCGTACGCTTGTCCTCGTGATAGGCGGCTTGCTCCGCCGTCCTATTCTTCCTCTCCGCCCACCTTTGCACGTAGAACTAGTTCTTGTTGATGATGTCCTGCGGGAAGCGTTGGCGCCACAACGCCATGGCTTCCTCGTCCATCTCAGCAATGGTGAGATGGTGCTCCCGCCTCCGGTTGTTGCGACGATCCTTTTCGGTGATAAGCCGCAGCAGAGGCATGAGCTACCGCCTCTTCTCCCGCGTCGGCACGTTGGGGAAGTTAAATGTTCTACGAGGCCACCGGAGGCGCCACGCCGGCGCGTCGTACGTGCGGGCGGCCTTGTTGGCGGTGTTGAAATTTCTGAGGCCGAGGCGCATCCCGCGGAACTGGATCTCGGTGGAGAAGCAGCCACAGGGGCGCGCGTAGACATCGCGTTATCCCCAAGTTTCCCGGTGATGCAGCGGCATGGTGGCGTGGCAGTGGCGAGGCGAGAAAGAGCGGGGAGAGAGTGGTGGCGAGGCATAGAGCGGGGAGAGAGCGGTGGCAAGGCATAGAGCGGCGGGAGGGCGTTAGATTTTATACAGCGCGTCGGACACCGAGCGCCAAAATTAGTGTGCACCCGGCCGCTTTTTCCCGTGCGCGCGATCCTTTCCCGACGCCCCTGCTATCTCTACTCTCTTTTCTATTGTTATATTTATTTTATATTTAATATTTATCTCTACTTCTCTACTCTCTACTTTTTTTCTTTTAAAAAACAGAGTTGGTGATGATGGCGTGCCTGCCATCCTGCAATATAGGCCGTCCGATTTATATCTGACGGATAGGAAGGAAAGTATGGTAATTTTGCAGAAAGATACCCACACCCCTCTCCAGATTTGCAAATAAGGCCTTCCCTCATTCATCATTTTCTCCCAGAAGATAAACTACTCATACAAATGCATCTTGATGCGTGCAACGCATGGGCATCTTGCTAGTTATAAAAAACTTCCCATCATTTGCCACACTACTGGTTGCAGATGAAGAACCTACCAAAGCACAACACAATACAAGAGCGACGCACAATTACAAGCTGATATTCTGTTGGACAATGGAGGCTATAACCAATTACTTTTACGGGAACAATAGCAACCATGAAATTTGAAGGGTATGTATGAACAAAATTGGAACTGCACATGTACTGCTAAGTGATTCAATACACACATTACCAATCAAGGAGGAGAACGATGGGAGGCCTATGTGCATCATGGTCGGCAACGGGAGTCAGTTCATTGTCCATGACGGTGGTGCTTCTGCGCTTGGCGTCATCTTCCGGGAAGCAGATTCGAGACCATGGAAGACGGTGCCAGGGAAGAGGCTCCGTGTACGACAACGATGGTGGACCGGCTCTAGTGTGGTGTACGAGGTCGTCGCTGAGGCAGATGCGCTGCGGTGGATGAGTGCGCGGATGTTGAAGGGGAGGAGCACAAGGTTGCGGTGCCGTGGAGAAGTCTATTTTGCAGTGGGGATAGAAAATGGGGAGTATTCATGTGTACTCCTCTAGGTGCCGGGGTGGGGTTGGCTGGGTAGGGTGAACCTGAAGTTACGAAAACAGCCCCCTACCAAGCGTCATCTGTTGGCCTGTTCCGAAGGCTATGATGGTAACTTCCCACTTCTCAAATCAGGGTCGCAAGAGATTTTACCGCCGACCTGAAAATTTTGTGACACTGAACTCCTCGTGTGGTGTGCAGGGTGATTGGGCTAAGAAACTAACGAGTAGTACTAGTAACTACAAGTACTCCCTCCGTTTTTATTAACTCTACATATTAGGTTTGACCGAAGTCAAACTTCCTAAAGTTTGACCAAGTTTATAGAAAAATATAAACATTTACCATAACAATACGTATGATGTGAAAGTACATTCAATAATGAATCTAATGGTATTTATTTGTTATTGTATATGTTAATATTTTTTGTTATAAACTTTCTAAGAGTTTAAAAAACTTGACTTTGACCAATGCTAATATGCGGACTTAAATAAAAACGGAGGGAGTACACATTTATTTTCTTAGTTTGTAGTGAATTAATCATTTGTTGTAATTGTGAAATAAATATATTAGGCTACTCACTTCGAATGTAATGGTCTATACAATTCAATAGTTACAATCATTGTTGAATTCCAAGATGTATACGAGGTCTATAGTACTTCACAATATCCTCAAACTCACATAATCCCAGTCAAATGAGAATCTAAATGCATTTCATAGTTATTACTTTGTAGGATGCAACAAAACCAACCATAACTCTACATCATCCATTATAAAAGCAACATTTTGAACACATCCCAATGTGTGAATGAAATGTGTAGAGAGAGCTTGAGAAGATGGAGCAGATATGGCGGGAAAGATTGTACATATGTGGACAAGAGAGTAGGAGACAAACCTAACGAGATAGGGAGAGAGATAGAGAGAGAAAGAGAGAGGAAGAAGTTAGGTATGTGAGAAAGATGGTGACATGTAATATACGTGAGATGCGTGTGCATCTGGATTCTGTACACATGGAAGGAGAAGAGACAACAGGTTTGATGAGAGAGCTGGAAAAACATGGACGAGAGGGGAAGGATCTCGTGGGTTGAGGGATTGCTAATTTTGTGCGGGGGAAGAGGGATTGGTAATTTTGCCTAGGAGAGAGAGGGGGGAGGAGTCAGTCAGCCGTCGTCACATCATCCTTCTTGCAAATGGCCCCGCATTCTCTAGCGCAGTGTGGTCGCCGTATTTGATCTCCTCGATGCCCTCTTTGAAGATTGAGGTGTTGTGCATGCTGGGGTGCAGAGAAGCACAAGCGAGAGTGGTCGCCATATAACCTTGGATGGCGATGAATTGTGTGCTCGAGGGAGGGGTGTGTGTGTGCGGTGTGTGTGTGTGTGTGTGTGTGTGTGTGTGTGTGTGTGTGTCAGATATTGAGAGAAATCAAACCTATGGAGAGAAATGTGTGTGTATGTGATGGAAAGCTACATGCTAGATAGGGTTTTCACGAAGAGATTATGCATGCAAGAAAAGAGCGATGTGCGGGCCTTCAGGTGGGCAGCGGGCGGGTGAGGGTGTCAAAATGTGTGCGTTGATGCATGTGTTACATGCGATCGTGCGAGGGACGCACGAATCAAGAGAGATGGTTGTTGTGTTACGGATGCTCCTCTCTCTCTCTCTCTCTCTCTCACACACACACACACACACACAAGTAAAATAGAAGACCGTTCTCTCATGTATACACAACGTAGCGGCATCTTTCTATGTCTCACTCATGCATGATCATTTGGACATTCACACCTCTCTATGTCTCTATCACACGCACACTGTCTCCATATTGCCGTTCCGCCACAATACACATATGGAGAGATACACATGTTCTTTCTAAGTCACACACACAAGATCAGTATTTTAAAAACTAGGGCGCACCTAAAATGTCCAAATCCAAATAAACACGAACTGGAGCTAAATTCAAATATATGGAAATATTGAAGCATCAAGAACTTTTCCAGGAAAAAAATTGAGTAATATTCGGGGATTGTTTTCACACATGTACACACAAAAAGGTTCGGTGGATGTCCTTCCAGCGCGACACACCGTCCGATCGACCGCGCGGCCGCGGTTCACGCGCTTGCACAGGATTCCATATCGTGGCTGTGGTAACTAACATAAGCGCTGCCTCGGTCTAATGTTTATGTGTACTAGTAAGGTTTTCTTTGGAGTTTGACCAACCCTATATAAAACTAAACTAAGCTCCCATATGCGCACTCATCAATATGCCACCACCAGCCTGCTCCAGCCAACAATTTCTCGTCGCCATCCCTGTGCCATGAAGCCGAAGGATCACCTGCTCACGTCGTCTGCATTCCCTCCTGGCGATGCCGCCGCGCTACCAAGCACGAGAGCAGCTGGTGGAGCCGCGTCTGTGCATGCAGTGTACGAAGAGGAGGACGAGTGGGTGCTCCAGCACGCCGGTGAGGAGGAACTAGCGTTTCGTTGTCGTCTCCGCCCGTGTGGAGGAGGTGCGCATGGTGGCTGTCGCGCCCACGCCGAGCCCGCAAACTAGGTGTGGACACAGAATCTACCTTAGAGCCCTTGAATGCCACATGGATTCTGCAATCTGAAGGAGCAATTTTGGCCAATCGACTCTTCTGAGCCGTTGTATGCAACATGGATGGCAAGAAGGGCTTCTTCAACCTCCAAAATCGATGCACCGTTCATCTTCTCAGCCTGCCCCATGCCTAACCGCCTGCCGCCACCGCCCCTCCCTCCCCTGAACCGCCTGCAACCGCCATGCTCCCCTACCCCGCCATCCCTTTAACCCCGGGCACGATCCATTTTTTTTGGTGAACTACATTCCACACCCAACACTCGTAAGATAGATCATGGGCACCCTGCCACCCTAATATAGATATTGGGGTAGCTTCTCTGCCCTCTTCTTCCTTTGCTCCGTCAAATTTCTTTCACAAATCGACTGACCCAAATTATACTACTAGTACGAACGTATTAAGCACAGTAGGAACACGAAGATACAAGCAGTAGTACCAACTGCAAGAAGAACAGTAGTAATACATAGTACTAGTACTGGTATACATACTAAAGATTTCAAATAACGAGAACGAACATAAAGTTCAAATAACGAGAAAGAACATAAAGTTAGTTCTGCTGGGGGCTCAACACAACACACCCCTAAAATAAAACTAAGCAACTAGTCCGATTGACACTGCAGTAGAACCAGCATGAGCGACGGCAGTGCCACCTTACTCGGAGTCCGAGTCCATGTCCTCGATTTCGTCCTCGTCCCTCTTCCTCTTCCTCTTTGCAAACGCTTCTTTGCTTGAACCGGACACTGGGCTCTACTTCTTCATCCAACCCTTGAAGATATTTAAACAAAGGTAGGCATCCATTGTTGCGTACAGGATGTGATCTTCATCTAATGTCTTCAACTCCCATGCATGATGAAACTCATGGTGAGGTTTCTTCAGTTTAGCGTACGAAGGATCAATCATGGCTACTGCCAGGGTCAGCATTGAAGGCTAAGAGGAGGACACCAGGCTTTTCTGCTGGAGACCGAAGGGCTGGCCTACAACGAGGCCAATCCGACCCAGGACATCTTTGTCGTTCCTAAAGTCTATAGTAACGAATTTCACTCTTTTGTCCTTGAGGAAGTTCTTAAAATCCTGGCACTCAACGTTGGCATGGCATATGTGGTTGACCAAGCACATGTTATGTATGCAAACCTGGATCACGGCGGGCTTCTTCTTCTCTGCCTCCTTTAGAATCTTCTCTCTTTCCAGGACTGCGGTGTACTCAACATCTAGCCAAGTGATCCACTCATCCTTTGAACTGTTGAACATGCGTAGGAAGCGAGCAAGGCATGCTTTCACTGTCACGGATCTATGTGTGTAGATGACGATGAACTCATTGCCGGTGATGGCTCTAACCTGGTACTTAGCGGCTACCATGGAGATTTGGGAGGCCATGGATTTTGGAGGAGGGTTAGGAGAAGTTGAACTAGTGTAATGTGAAAGGACGGGACGACTGGGAGCAAACTTTTGTAAGGTACTATACTAGTAGAAGACGGGGACAAGTAGGGCGTGCGAACGACGTGGGGTTATTGGCTTGCTCGATGGATAAACGGCTGCAAGCCCCCAAAGAGTTCACGAGTACTATGCGGGACCCACTAGATGTCATGTCTACTAGACCCATATCGTAGGCCTGACGGTATAGCTTCTGCTTGTCCGCACGCCATGCCGGTGCGTGGATGTAACTTCATTTAATTATGTCAACCGTCGCGCCTCCCATGACCTTCGCCTCCCTCGCGCGGTCGCGTCCTTTGAGACTTCGACCGGCTATAAATGAGCAATTTTTTTGCCTACTCCGCATGCATGATACTCCCTCTGGTCCTTTTTACTTCCATCAACCGTTTGCAAAGTGTTTGACCAAATTTATACTAAAAATATCAATATCTACAATTCTAATTATAATGAGTATAAGAACTACGTTTTATAATGAGTATAAAAATATTGATTTGACATTGTGAATGTTGATAGATTTTTCTATAAGTTTGGTCAAAGTAGAGGTACATTGACTTCAGACAAAACTTAAATGCACAATAGACTAGTTCCTCCGTCTAGGTGCGTGTCATGTCCTATCTAGTCATCACAACAAGGTTAGTTGTTAGAGTACTACTACCTCCCTTGTAGTTTAAAGGGCTTGATTCAAAAATTTCACCTACTCTTACCAAGATAGAGGCGGTGGAATAGTTTTTGTAGTCTACAAAAGTACTCAACTAATGTTGTCATTCTTCACAAAAAAATGTGTTTACCAATGCATTATCGCATTGCATGCATGCATGAACACTAGTTACTCTAACCCCCTCTCTTTTTTAATTCTTTGCAACATTAGTATGTTTGTTATTCCCGTGTGCATGATACTAGCTAGGGTACCACTATTATGGCCAGCCTTAATCATCGCATGTAATAATTTAGTGCACCTTGAAATATGAACATCTGTGGGGTGTGTATGTTTTTAATGACTTGAGACTATACCTAGCCCGGCATGCAAGATGACTTATTATGCACCGTTCCCCATACCTGCAGGAAGCCCGTTCGTCTCCAAATCTTTTCCTCTCCATGTGTGAAAACAATATGCCTACTTGACTCTCCTTCTCCCTCCAGCGGTCCTACCACTCCACCCTGTGTGGAAACAATCTGCATGCATGACTCTCCTCCCCCCGCGCTCGTCCAATCCGTTGTGACCAGCAATATTTCCACTACTTCCCTCCCCCGTAATTAACTCCAACAAATATGCCCACATAGTTGTTATGTTAATCATGCAACGTATCTTACGGGGCGCTGCTTCAGTTACTTAACTGCAAGTGCATTGGGTCACTGACATATATATGGGCCCTGGCCCACATGTCAGTGACGCAACTAGACCTGCAGTTAAGTCAGTGCAGCTCAGTCCATATCTTACGTAGGTGTGCCATTGCTCTCTATAAATACTGTGCCTCCCACAGCATTCGGAAGAACGCTCACGTTCATGGCTATCTCCTCCCCCTCCCTCTAACGTAGACCACCATGGCATCGCCCCTCCCAAGCCCTAGGCACCCCTCGCTGCATCGCACAGACAGTCACGCGTCTTCGTTCCCTTCCTCGCCGCCACTAGTCGAGGAGGACGCGTCGGTGTTCCACTCCTCGCCGCGGCACGTCGAGGTGGACGCGTCGGTGTTCCCAATCTCGCTAGCACGCACGTCGGAGGACGCGTCGGCTCCCCGCTACAAGGAGAACGTCGCGCCGCCCGCCGAGCCCCCCGGCCTTGAGGAGCTTTGGAAAGAAATGGATGTCGCCTTGTGGGAGGTTTTGCCTCCGATAGAGCACGCCAAAATAGAGACGGAGAAGAAGGTCGAGGAAGAGAAGCGCGCCACGGGACAAGCTTCCTGGCAGGTCTATCTCGCGTCCGAGAGAGTCAGGCAATTGGCTCTTTGGCAGAAGGCTCGTGCGAGGGCTGTGAGGGTGGCGGAGGATGCCCGTGCCAAAGCCCTGAGTGTAGTCGGGCCCAACCGCCTCATCTACGCTTGGCGGTACATGGACCGGGTGCACGCTTCCAGCGAGGAGGAGTACCTGTTGGTGGTGGATCACCACATCGGTGAGATCGCGCTCGCCCGCCGGCAAGACACCAATCAGCACCTCACGAGTTGCAAGGTTGAGGAAGAGGCATTGTGTCGGCGCGCTGGGAAACGTCCGTGCACCAGGGCACTCGTGGCGCACCACAAGCGCTCCTGCGAGCGTCTGGCCTTTAGTAGGAGTATAATTTAGTTTCTAAGGCGATCTCATTAGTTTTGGGATGCAAATGATAAATCCCGAACGTTCGGGAATTATTAGCGTCCTTAATTAAGTATGTAAAAGGGAAAGTTTTGAAACCTTGTGTATCCGTATGCATTTTGTAAGTATGCGCATGTAGCACAAACTTTACTATATACTATCGCACTACACATCTCTCTCTATATATGCTTGCAGACTGTGCTACTCCCTCCGTCCAGGTGAATAAGTTATCCCTGGTTGTGCACCGTGACCAAGAAGGAGGGAAGACTTATACACCTAGACGGAGGGAGTACTACTATTACTTATGTATGTGCAAATGCACGTTTTAACATTATGATGCAGTTTTTGTAAAAGTAGAAAAACAACACTAGTCAAGCTTGTGAAACGATTCAATGCAAAACAAATGCAAAAATGCTCGTTTGATTGTTTACTTTTAGCTTCGTTCTCTGTGGTTATTTCTCTGTCATACTTTATACGGAGTATCTCACTGGTCGGAAAGGCATGCAAATTCCCAAACCGCTTCCTACACCCTGTATCGAATTTTTTGCCTAACAAGTTGTGTCGTGCAATTGGAATTCCAACTTGAGTACTACTACTAGTAGGAGTACCAGGGGCCAGTTCTTTTAGGCTTCTAGATTAGTAATCCCATTACTACTACTTCCAGTTTATTGGCCCCCATTGTAATCTGTGTCAAATTTTGATCATAAATTTAACTAATGAAATGTTTGTGCATGTCACATGCACTAACATTTTATCAGTTAAATCTTTGGTCAAAATTTAGCACAAATTACAATGGTGACGAATAAACCAAGACAGAGGTACCAGTAGTAATTTAGAAGCCCAAATAAATGAGTGAGGCGCCTTAATGTTACTCTCCACTGTGACTAGTCTTATGGGAAAAGCTGGGGAAGAGGCGGCTTATTTTTTAAGCCGCCAAAAGAACTGGCCCTAGGAGTAGTAGCTAGGGATACCACGAGTAGTAGCTAGGGATCGAGTGTGCGACATGAACCGGAGAAAGTAAATGTAGAGAGATGAAATGCAAAAAAGATAGAGGGATGTGATGGTTGATTATCCATTTATTTTACCAGGCCACTTATTACTGGGAATGGTTGGGTTTTTTGATATGACGGCTTTACTGTCGCGCCATGAGCGGGGTGAGACTCCCGTGTAGCGCTGCCCTCTACTAGTACTACATCGGGCGTGGTTTATTAGTCCCCCATTGAATTTGACTAAAGATTTAACTGACAAAATGTTAGTGCATGTCAACAAAAACAATATCGTTGGATTCGTATTTGAAAATAGTTTTCAATGATATAATTTTAGGTGACATGCATCAGCATTTATCGTACTATATATAATGTTAGTTCAATTTTTGGCCGTACTAATCTATAGTCAGGTGCCCGTGCGTTGCACGGAAGAGTGAAATGCATTGATCGGGGAGTTGTTTATTTTGACAAAGGACGTGGGGGTCATCTCATGTGTCACTACTAGGAAAAGGGCTATAGATGGAAATGACACTAATGGCGCACCAGACATGTGGTGCGCCATTAGTATATACTAATGGCGCACCACCTTCTGATGCGCCATTAGTGTTGAAACTACTAATGGCGCACCCTGCCTACGGTGCGCCATTAGTACCAAATTTTTTTTTGAACTAGTGCGCCTGTCCAAACATACTAATGGCGCACCGTGGCATGGTGCGCCATTACTAGTTAAACTAGTAATGGCGCACCATGCCACGGTGCGCCATTAGTAACCTTGGCCACCACTTCCACCGAATGCACCCCCCCCGGTGGATCGCCTTTTCAGTTTTAAGAAAAAATAAAACAAAATGATAAAAATGTCAAAAAAATAAAAGAAAATAAGTTTCCCATGTGATATGTGGCCTAGTTGTTGGGAAAATTTGCAAATATGAATTTTGACTTCATTTGCAAAATCTCGCGAGAATTTGTAAAAATGGGCATAACTTTTGCATACTAACTCGGATGAAAAAGTTTTTTATATGAAAAATCATCTACTCGAAAAGTTACATCCAAATTTAACGGGGGTAACCTCGTTAAACATTTTTAAAATCCTCAAAAACCTAACAGAAAAAAAGATACGGGGCTTTTAAGATCTAGAGAGGCAAAAAAATCAAAAAAATTCAAACTTACTAATGGCGCACCTGCCCATGGTGCGCCATTAGTATCTTCCCTCCTTCAAAATTCAAAATAAGTCAAAAAAATAAAAAAAAATTATTAATGGCTCACCTGACCATGGTGCGCCATTAGTATCTTCCCGCCTTCAAAATTCAAAATAAATCAAAAAAATAAAAAAAAATACTAATGGCGCACCTGCCCGCGGTGCGCCATTAGTATGCCGTATATATGGCTGGTCCTCTCCTCCTCTCTTCATTTCATCTTCCCTTCTCTCCTCCACCATACTTCTCCTCTCCGGCGACCTCCTCCTCCCTCCTCCCTCCTCCCTCCTCCCCTCCCCTCCCCTCATGGTTTCTTCTCCCTCCTCTCCGGCGACCTCCTCCTCCCTCCTCCCTCCTCCCCTCCCCTTCCCTCCCCTCATGGTTTCTTCTCCCTCCTCTCCGGTGAGCTCCTCCTCCCTCCTCTCCGGTGAGCTCCTCCTCCCTCCTCTCCGGTGAGCTCCTCCTCCTTCCTCTCCCTCCTCCCTCCTCTCCGGTGAGGCAAAAAATCCCCTCCTCTCCGGTGAGCTCCTCCTCCCTCCTCTCCGGTGAGGCAAAAAATCCCCTCCTCTCCGGTGAGCTCCTCCTCCCTCCTCTCCGGTGAGCTCCTCCTCCCTCCTCTCCGGTGAGCTCCTCCTCCCTCCTCTCCAGCAACCTCCTCCTCCTCCTCTCCGGCAAAAGACCATGGCAACAAGATCCAAAAACAACAGGAACAAAATTTGAGAATATTGTCGTGCCAAAAAACAAGCAAAAAAAACGAGCAAAAAATGGGCAAAAAATCACGATCCAGATCTAGATTCAAAATGGCGCATCACTAATGGCGCATCACAGGAAAGTGCGCCATTAGTATGCCACGGTTACTAATGGCGCATCCAGTTGTGGTGCGCCATTAGTATCCAAAGCACCTGGCCCCTGGGAGGCATACTAATGGCGCACCGTGGCCTATACTAATGGAGCAAAAAATTACTAATGGCGTGCTGTTAGTGGCGCACCACAGATGCGCCATTAATGGCCATAATAGGTGCGCCATTAGTAGGGGTTTTTCTAGTAGTGTGTAACGGGTATCGATAGGTTTCTTCGTATATTATTTCATCCCTAGAGCTCACAAACATCCGGGTGAAATAGATAAAAAAGTATCTTTTGCAAACAAAAGTGTTCAACTGTTCAACCTGCATCCAAAACTTGTGAAGAAATAACACTTATTGTGCTTTGCAAGAAATGATCTTTAAGAATTAGTTTTTGAGTATCGATTGTTATACATGTTGGCTACAGATGACATGGCACTTTATTATAGTCAATAGTTGGCTATACTATTAAGTATTAACCATGCCCTTATACACCTATACCGAGGGATTAAATCAGGATGACTTGGAAGGGGGCAGAGGAGATGTAAGAAATGGTTCATCGTAAGTATTTCACCAGTACTGTAGTAAAAATTCATACATGGAAGATTCTAGACTAAACCATAAATGGATACACTTTTATTCATGAGCGATGGAAGTCTCCACATGCTTAGACAGCGGATTACATTGACCAAAGACCAATGATCAACATTTAACTTGGTAATGCATATGTGCAGGTGAACCTCCTTGGAGTCCCCGTGCACCACGTTGGGGGGGCATCATACCATGTGTCTTCCATGTCCACATCGGTGTGAAGGTCCCAGCTCGGCACAGTCCTAGTCAGCATGATGGAGCCACCCACGTATCTCTGAGGGGTAGTAACTGTGAGCACGCACCTGTACATCAACCTCGTGTCAGTGTCAGCGTTAGTGGCGTCGCCCCTGACGCACACTACAGAGACGGGGCGACAGCCTGCACGGGCCTCGCCGGTGCCCATGATCAAGAGGAAGACGCTGGCATCCTCCTTCGAGACTAGCAGGCGGCGGTGATCCTCCGGCGACTCCGGCACGGCGAACGGGTAGAACGTCTCGCACTTGATGTTCTTCGCCAAGGGCTAGTAGTGATCACCGCACGCCCGCGCAAGGTGATGCACGATGTCCATCGGTGAGCCCCAAAATGGCATCGGGCACTCATAGCAGTAGACGAATGGCTCCTTAGAGGCATCGTCTAGGCCTTCCATGAAACAGGAGTGGCTGTAGGGGACATTGTGCCAGTTCAATATATGAGCAAGTTACTACGAGATTTAGTACGAATAAGCACAAAATAAATCATGACGGCTATAACAAAGATTAAACTAATCATGTGGACTAGCATGGTAGATGAACAGATAGAATCTAGGACACAGACTAGAAACATGAATTCTACCACGATTTCGAACAGGAAGGACAGAACACATATGGTGCAACGGGAGCAGCACCATTGGAGTTGAGGTTGTCGCCCATGTTCTTGAGGAAGAGATTGCCGAGGTCGGGGAAGAAGTCATCATCGATGAAGTCGTTGCTGCCAGCAGTCGTGGAGTGCGCTCCCCAAATTTCAACAGCACCCACCGAATGGAGCGCAGGAGGGAGTGGCTGTAGGGGACGTTGCGGCCGCCGAATGGAGTGCAGGAGTAGCACACGAAGCAGTAGATGGTGCTCCTCCCTAAGTCTCTATATCTACTCTTATCTCTATCTCTACTATTCTTCTTTGTTTTTATAACAAATCGAATAGTACTGCGTTGTCCGCTGCACGCCTCGCTAAACACGCCTCCTCTGGTGCTAGTAGTAGAGCAGAGTCCTACTCCACTACTACTCTACTCAAGCAAGTTAGGGCATAGCAGTAGGTACTGTAGGGAGTACCAGTACTGTGATCACTCAAGCAAGTTGTCTGGCATCGATATGACCCTACGCTGCTGGTATGTGTCTCGTAAGTCAAGCGGCATGCTGTAGTCATCATCACCTGTCCACTTCCTGCGACACATATTCACTTCTCCATCTTTGTCCGCACATAATCTCGTCCAATCTTCCATCCCCGCTAAGGCACCTCCCCCCCCCCTCGTCCGAAACACAAGCACTAACAATGGCAGAACTAAGCAGCGTACGCCGAAAGAGTGGCTAGAATTTGCTCCCCATAGAGGTAGTCAAGCTCATTGTTTCGTGTGTGGACAATCTCAGTACCATGCCGCTCGCCACGTGCTTGTCGGGGCTGTATCATTTACTCAAAGCCCTTAGGTTGGAGATTTTTAAGCCAGCTCCTTGCTTGCTGATGCTGCCGAATCTTCAGAAACGACATGTCATGCAGCATAACGATCGTATGGTGGCGAGCATCAACCCCCTTGATTGTGATCCGATCCCCATCACCCTCAACTACATTAGTGGTATCTACTGGGTCGACATGAACACGTCTTGGATGGTGCTCATCCCACGGTCGCGGCAGCAGGATGCTCGTGGAGGTCTACACCCAGCGATTGATCCCCCTTCCTTTGATTAACACTGCACTGCTTTGTCACCATGGCCCAGAATACTCGGAATCTTACAGTAGCCAACATGATACCAAGTTTGATTTGCTCAAGGTTGTAATCTGCCAAGTGCCCACAAGATCTGTGAATTACAAAGACTTCGGGCTAATTGCATTCTTCAACCGCGGTCTTGCCTATCTGACAGGTCACTGCGGTAAGTGGATAAATCTGCACATCCATTGCAGGATCATACATCCTTCATGGTTCTCTGATGCCAATGAACACAAGGGCTTCATTTACGCTGTCGACTCCTTCTATGGCTGGATGTATTGCTGGCCTACTCCAGTCATCGCTACAAACGGCTGTTACAATAGTATGTTACTTTCCTATGATATCATGATGGCTTCCTTATATTACTGTCAACATTTACTGAAAAAATGTTCATGCTCATAACATGTTGTTCTTAAGATTGACAACATTAAGAGCCCTTTTTTATTTGACTCCAACTTGATATGATGTTGTAGGCCACCTGGTGTCCCTACCCTTCCTAATCCCAGAACCTTTCAAAGAAAAGCGGCATGGCAGTTGCAGGTGGTTCCTGGCTCGATCAGACGATGGAGAACGATTGATGATTGTTCGCACGTATCGAACGTGTTGTTTCACGGAATAAAATCATAGTCACTGCAAGGTCTTTGAGAAGGATCCCAGCTTCTCTGGGCCTTCAGGAATTTTTTACTGGAGGCTGGTAAGTAGCCTTGGTACACGCTCTCTGTTTCTCGGACTCAATTATCCTATTAACTAGGAGATAACCGACGGCAAGGATCATGATGGCAGCGCGGTTTCGTTCATCAGGCAAAATTGTGTGTACACAGCGTACCATGCGTCTCTGCGTGCACCATACCCTGATATGTGTCGCCATGCTGTGCAGCCCAGAATAGGAGAGAGGTTCGCAAGTATCAGACTTCGACCTGCTAGCTGGAGTTTCCCCCGTCAGGCACCCATCTGGTTCAAGCCGTCAGCCAATCTCCATAGCTTAATAAATAGTAATGTCTAACTGAGCTAGTTAGTTAGATGCGTACACTTGGTGTAGTAGGATCTTTATTTAGTTTGATGCATGAAATTGTTCTTTTCTGGTAGCATTTTGTAATGATGGTTGATGTTTGGTTTGGAATAGAGAGATGCGTCTTTACTCTTCTGGCCTGCTTACTGCTTCTGTTGCACCCCCAGCCCTGGTTGCTGTTGTTGTTTTCAATGTACAATCAGTAGTATATTTCGTCTGTTGGTTTAATAAATGTGTTGTTAGAACGACAAACACAATGTTTTGAAAGTCGTTACACGGTCCAATCCTTTAGTGCCCCGTATCGTACGTAGCACATACTATTTTTGGTATGGAACACATTTTCCACTTGTTGATAACATGCAGCCCATTGATGAAGGCCCAATAGAGGAGCCCATAATTAACTGGAAGGGAGGATCTCACATGAATCCGGCCCAGGTACATGCTCATGGTCCCCTAAACATAAATAAGTAAATAAATAAATAAATAAAGCTAAATGATCATGCACCAGTTCTTTAAATTCATGATTTAACAGGAGGATATTATTTCCTATGATAGTGTCGTTACATTCAGTCGATATTATTCTTAGGCAAAGATAGTGA
Organism: Triticum aestivum; assembly: GCF_018294505.1. NCBI lineage: Eukaryota > Viridiplantae > Streptophyta > Magnoliopsida > Poales > Poaceae > Triticum > Triticum aestivum. The sequence goes on from NC_057795.1 coordinate 110,259,972, forward strand.
CCAGTCTTCTTTCTCCCAGCATTTTCTTCCTGCAACCAGCGGACCCATGCAAATCATAGTCAACGTCGTAAATAGTTCGGGTCCATTTTTATTTTTCAATAAGAATGTCCAACCCAGCCCAGCACATTGGCAATAGCACTTTATCCTCCGCCTTGTTGCACTCGCCGCGGTGCCGCCGTCCGGCCCTGTCAACATAGTGAATAGGGAGGGGACTGTAGTTATGAGTATGACAGTATGGACCCACCAGGTCCACTCCCGAACACAAGCAAGCGCATGTTTTACTACTCAGATGCACCCATCGTTTTTTTACTCTAATCCACCCTGCTGATATCTAAGACCCTAGTAGAAGCGGGGGTGTCCCGATCTTTCAATGAGATGATAACGATCGATTTGGTGGAGATGACTTTGACGATCCGACTACAAACGTGCACGGCGTTGCGCCTTAGCAATCGCTAAACCAACTTCGAGGGGTTATTGACCACGCCGGAGCACGATCAACCTAACCATGAAGGTCTATTCCTGCAAGCAATCGAAGAACAAGAAAGAATACGATAAAATCAATCTGAATATTGCGTGTATATATGAAGTATTGATAAAGGTGGGGATCCGTAAGAGGTCTTGGTCTGGTCGTTGGACACAAACGAAGTACACGAAGTTGCAATGGCTAACTTTTAACTACAAATCCCAAGGAAAAAGCTACTAGATGGATCTACTTATATAGGAGCAAGGGGTGGCGGCCAAGGAGGTGGGAGGACGTCCCAAGGAAGCTTAAAAGTAACCCTAGGTCGTACAAGGCTCATGGGCCCAATTGGAGGTGATGCAACACCTTTGGACTTGTTGTTTGATTCGGATTCTGCTGCAGCGTCAGATTGATTTGTCGATATCTCCATGCTCAGGACAAATTTCAAGGTGAATCCAATTGGGTTGGAAAGAGCACGAAATCTAGTTTCCAACAAAAAATGAATCACCCAATTCGAAGTCCGTATGAAAAAGTTGTTGGCGTTTTGAGTCAGGTATGTCTGTGCAGTCCAAATCTGAATCCAGAACGTGAGAGACTTGGACTCTATCTTCTCTTGGCCCAAAAGTGACGTGAGAGGACTTGTTGAACAGAACCCAAACTTCTCCTTTTGCCTTATCTTCATATGTGGATTGTACAAATGTCCCATACACCTGCGATTAGACAAAACACAAAAGTGTGTGGAGTATTTTTGTTCTGGATAACATAAATAGATTATTGAATAGTTTGCACTAGAAATCACTTGACAAATATGCATGTATGCAATATTTTTGGTCGTATCCAAGGTAGTCATGTCCTCATCATCCTCCCCATCTTGAAAACAAAGCCGTCCTCAGCGTTGCTTAATCTAAAATATGGCTAACAAAAGAGACAAGGTGTACATGTTGTATATGTATATATCATCCATTTTTACTTCCCTTAATTTTTGCACATATGACACAATTATACATGAGGAACCTTCATAGATTATAAAATATAAAGCCAAAATATTATCATAAGTAGTAGGCATGAAAATATTGCAACTCCGTTTGCACATATAATTGAAGCTCTTATTCATATCAAAAGATTGACAATATTCATCATTAAACCATCCCAACATTGGTGAATAAACCTTATGTGCATCAAATTTACATGCTACAACATGCTTAAATAAGAAAACATGCAATAAGTCATTTGACACAGAATGATCACCAAGATTAGAGGTCATATCAAAATGATTAAACATTGGCACAATCATTTTAAAACGTATTTGATCTAAATCTCATTTATTTCCTGATTCACATGGTTCTTTGACATCAATAATTAATTCAGTGGGCGCACTCAAAATTGTTGGTATTTCACCTGTTTGATCACATGATGCATACATGATAGTAACATGATTCTCTAAAATAGGTGGCGTGCTCAAATCAACAGGTAACTCAACACATGATGTATTTAAGTTAATTAGGGATGCATCATTCTCATGTGAAGTTATATCATCAATACCTTTACTGTTACCTTGTCGCAAAGACGTAGCTGATGTCGGTATGGACAATGACAATGTACCATACACTTGAGATGATGTCGCACTCACAATCTGAGGTGTGGCTGCTCTAGTAGGTGCAATGGTGGAGGAATCAACCGATGGTAGTGAGCATGAATTGCAATAGTAGTTGTTGTAGTCACCCAATGCATCCTCCTGTAACTGTCTCTCAAAGGTACAAGCACGAACATACATACCAGTAATGCAATGAGGAATATACCTAAATCTTGCCTGAATATCATGGTTCAAACCACCAAAAAGTCTATTCATTGTATCATCCTCAAATTCTTCTATGTCATAATGATGCATATAAGATTTGAACTCTTGGTAGTAAGCATGAACAGTGTTATTGCCTTGTTTAAATTGTTCAAATTTGCGAAGCAATTCATGACGATAGTAAGGAGGGAAAAATTGTTATCTCGTTACATGTTTCAAATCTTTCCAAGTTGTGGGTTGGTTATCAATGTTTTTCTTACAATGCACACTCCACCAAACAGAAGCAAAACCAGTAAATGCTCTAGTGGCAGCTCGTACTCGCTCAAGTTCAGAAAAGTCATGGTAACTAAAAACTTGTTCTACTTTAAGCTCCCAAGCTAGATAAATAGCAGGATTAAATCTACCATCAAATGATGGTAAAGAGATAACCTGGCCATGTGCTTGTGTGTATTGTCCCAACTCTCGTGATGGTGAAGATGTGTTCGTCGTCCAAGAACTTCTTTCTCTGGAACCTGTCATGATTAGTAGAAACAAGAAACAAAATTCGAGAATAATGTTCCTATAAACTACTAGGATGTGGTTGTAACGTGCTCACAGTAAAGCAAATATCAATATATTACAAGTTCTTACCATGCGACAGGTGGTGACAGGCAACCAGCGGTGTCAAATAACTCTGAAGATTGTGTAAAGCGATTGCCAGGGGAACGTATGTATACACGGTGTAGAAATATGTGCAACTGGGTTGGCTATATATGGTAGCAAAAAATTAGCAATAATCAATTCAAAGATGCAATGTTGAATAAACGCTCAATGACGGTACTGTGCTGGTCCTAGGCTAGACCGAACTAGAGACGCGAGCTTAGAACACTAATGAGGTCACGGCATAGCACAACTAGCATCAATGAAGGATAAGTCGCTCTGGACAGCAAGATATAAGTGAAGATCACAATGGCAGTAAAGATAAACGATGAATAACTACAACCAAACAGGATATATAACAACTCTCTCTCCAACTTTCCTCTTGAAAAAATTGCTACTAACTCAAGCTTTCCAATGCAAAAAGAATCACTCAATTCCGAATTGATACGAGGAGTCAAAGAATTCTAAAACTGGCCTGAAAACCGGAACAAACTGTATGCGTGAACTTCGGAGGGCAAAAAGGCCTATTTAGAAGCTGATTTTGAGACCCCAAATATGTAACAAGCTTCTGCAACTATTTAGATGTGTCTTGTCGTGAGCTTTCATTTTAGTACTCGCGGAGCTAAAACTGACTACGTATGAGAAACTTATGTATGTTTTACTGAACAGTGCACAAAACAGATTCCAATCCGAATTCAACTACGAGATTCAGTCTAGATAGATCCTTTTTTTTCTCACACTTGTTTTCTTTTTCTTTCTCTTTTTTTCTTTCCTTTTTTCTTATTTTTCTCTATCTTTTTTTCTCCCTCTTTCCAAGACAAACTAGATAAGATGCAGATTGGATCAGGCGAAGATGTGAATGACCTCAACTATGATTTCAATGAACAGTGCATAGCACGTGGTGAAATTGATGGATGGGATGGTGGACAGCGGAAGGGATCATGATGCAGCGGCGGCATGACTAATGTGAACAGAACTCAAAACTCTAAAGGACCTAGACACTAAGACCAGCAATAAGACACGACAATGCAACCGGTAATTCAACAATGCAAACAATGAAAAGAAAATTGCAAAGGCTCAGACTAGCTTGGACAAAGGATGAATAGATCTAACTTTTTTTGTGGGTTTTTCTTGAAAAATACGTAAGAAAATAAATCTAATATAGGGAAAACTGGAAATTCTCACCGAGCAACCTGAAAACTGATACCACTTGATAGAAGCGGGGGTGTCCTGATCTTTCGATGAGATGATAACGATCGATTCGGTGGAGACGACTTTGATGATCCGACTACAAACGTGCACGACGTTGCGCCTTAGCAATCGCTAAACCAACTTCGAGAGGTTATTGACCATGCCGGAGCATGATCAACCTGACCACGAAGGTCTATTCCTGCAAGCAATTGAAGAACAAGCAAGAATATGATAAAAGCAATCTGAATATTGCGAGTATATATGAAGTATTGATAAATGTGGGGATCCGTAAGCGGTCTTGGTCTGGTCGTTGGACACAAACGAAGTACACGAAGTTGCAATGGCTAACTTTTAACTAAACAAATCCCAAGGAAAAAGCTACTAGATGGATCTACTTATATAGGAGCAAGGGGTGGCGGCCAAGGAGGTGGGAGGACGTCCCAAGGCAGCTTAAAAGTAACCCTAGGTCGTACAACGCTCACGGGCCCAATTGGAGGTGATGCAACACCTTTGGACTTGTTGTTTGATTTGGATTCAGCTGCAACGTCAGATTGTTTCGTCGATATCTCCATGCTCAGGACGAATTTGAAGGTGAATCCAATTGGGTTGGAAAGAGCACAAAATCTAGTTTCCAAAAAAAATGAATCACCCAATTCGGAGTCCGTATGAAAAAGTTGTTGGCATTTTGAGTCAGGTATGTCTGTGCAGTCCGAATCTGAATCTAGAACATGAGAGACTTGGACTCTATCTTCTCTTGGCCCAAAATTGACGTGAGAGGACTTGTTGAACAGAACCCAAACTTCTCCTTTTGCCTTATCTTCATATTTGGATTGTACAAATGTCCCATACACCTGCAATTAGACAAAACACAAATGTGTGTGAAGTATTTTTGTTCTGGATAACATAAATAGATTATTGAATAGTTTGCACTAGAAATCACCTGACAAATATGCATGTATGCAATATTTTGGGTCGTACCCAAGGTACTCATGTCCTCATCAGACCCACGTCATTTTCAATGTATAGTCAATTAACAACATAACTGCACAACTTTTCTTTAGTAGTAATTCGGAGGAGCGGGCTATAAACTTTGTTGTGCGGTCTCTGTGGCCCGTCTAACAACATGACCAGCCCAATAGTTTTTTCTTTGGGAAATTGGTAGCCCAATATTTCCTTTTGAAGAATACCCAAGCTAGGCCTATTTGTTTTCTCTGACTTACTGGGATGCAAATCTTTCAAGACTAGGAGGGATGCATTCCGGCCTGGCCAAAGAGTATGGTCAGCGTCTCTTAAAAGTAATATCAAAGGGGCTGAAAATTCCAAACAATAGCAAATGGGAAATTAGTTTCTTTTTATTGTTTTTGTTCTTCACTGATATTTTATACTCCCTTCGTCCCAAAATTCTTGTCTTAGATACGTCTAGATACAGATGTATCTAATACCAAAACGTGACTTGATACATCCGTATTTAGACAAATCTAAGACAAGAATTTTGGGACGTAGGGAGTATTTCATTGGATTTAACATGACATAGTACTAATTTATTTTTAAATTTGTTTTTGTATGGCTACTAATTTTTGGATTAAGAATATTTTGTTCCCCGGCAAAAATTTGCATATTTTCAAAATTTCACACATATTTAGTTCCATTTTTTAACCCTTGTACTGACCAGAAAATGGGCAGCAATTCTAACAATGGAAAATGGGCTACAATAAATTCCATATGAATTAGAAAATGAGTAAAAATTATAAAAATAATAGCAAATGGACTATACACGCCATAGATTTCGAGGCTGACTTGTTTGCGCAAGGCTTTGTTAGTCAACACATGATTCTAGCAGCAGTGATTGTTGGATGTCCATCCAACGGCCGACGTGCTTCTTCAATCTCTAATCTTCCTGCTCTAGCTGCCTAAATTAGCGCCGACGGGACTGCCTGCTCCCTCGTCTTGTGGCCCATTGTGATGTCGCGCAGGCTTCACCGGCCCACCCTACTCCCTTCGCTGGCCTGGCCGCACGCAATCAACTGCCTCCTTATTACGCGAAGAAAAATGATTCCTCCCACTGACATCTAGGGCGCACCGTTTTAGAGGCTGACCTGTGGGCCTACTAAGTTGACGCGTACCAAGGGCTTTGTCAACTTAGTCAATATAAACGATTCTAGCTGCAGTGACCATATGATGTCCATCCAACGGCTATCGTGCTTCTTACACATCTAGTCTTCTTGCTCCAGCCGCCCAAAGCAGCGCTGATCGTGCCGCCTGCTCCTGCCTCCCGTGGCCGGCTGTGCTATGACGGAGAACTCACCGCCCCATACTACTCCTACCGCTGGCCAGGCAATCCCTCCACTCACCCACACCCCTGTTATTCTATGGTGATGGCAGCCTCACACCAAAGGCGAACCAGTGAACCCTCGTACTCCTCTCCGCATGGGCATCCACTGCCGCGTCTTCCCCGGCTCCAAGTCATCCCCTTCCTAGGCCTCTCCGTGGTCCACCTCCCTGGTGCTCTCAGCGCAGCGTGGTCAACATGGTCAAGGAACGACTTCCATCAGACATGAACTGTACGTGGAGAGGCTGACAGTTGGGTCCACTGCCGCACACAAGGAAATGCCTCCCTATTACGCGCAAAATAATGATTCCTCCACCTGACATCTAGGACCCACTGGAAGGGCCTCTGTATTTCACGAAAAAAATGTTTTGCCCGCTGACAGGTCGGACCCACCAGCTATATCTTCGCACACAAGGACGTGCCTCCTTATTACGCACAAAAAAAATGAATACTCCCCCTGCTAGCTGGGACCCAACTTAGTGGGAGGCTGACTTGTGGGCCTACTAAGTTGACGGGGACGGAGGGCTTTGTCAAGTTAGTCAATATGGATGATTCTAGCTCCAGTGACCGTACGATGTCCATCCAACAGCCGTAGTGCTTCTTCAACCTTTGGTCTTCTTGCTCCAGCCGCCCAAAGCAGTGCATGTCGTGCCGCCTGCTCCTGCCTCCTGTGGTCGGCTGTGCTGCCGCGGAAGCCTCACCGCCCCTTGCTACTCCCACCGCTAGCCAGGCCATCCCTCCACTCACCCACACTCCATGTTATTCTGCGGCAACGGCAGCCTCACACCAAAGGCGAACTAGTGAACCCTCGTACTCCTCTTCACATGGCCATCCCTCCACTCACCCACACTCCATGTTATTCTGCGGCGAGGGCAGCCTCACACCGAAGGTGAACCAGTGAACCTGCGCACTCCTCTCCGCATGGCCATCCACTGCCGCGTCTTCCCTGGCTCTATGTCATCCCCTTCCTAGGCCTTGTCGTCGTCCACTGCCTTGGTGCTCTCGGCGCGGCGTGGTCAACATGGTCAAGGAATAACTTCATCGGAAGAGTATTGTAAAATAATGATTCCTCCACCTGACGGCAGGGACCCACCTGATGGGCCACCGTATTTCTCAAAAAAATGTTTCCCCCTGACTGCTGGGACCCACCAGCTACATCTTCGCACGCAAGTATTACAGGAAAAAATGGTTCGCCCCCCTGACTGCTGGGACCCACCAGCTACATCTTCGCACGCAGGGAAGTTCCTGTCAATTGGGATCCACCTGGTCAAAGCGTACGTAGCATTGTCATTGTGGTCGTGGACGTGTACGTACACTGATTGATGTTGAGGCGCGCACGTGTCGTAGTAGAGGCGTGCACATGTCGTAGTAGAGGCGCGCACATAGCATGTACACGTACGTATAGCGTCCAGGGTGCAAGAAAGTAAATACGGCCATGTATGTACATATGGGTGGGGTCTCGAATGCCTACTCGCGCATACGTACGGCCAGGGCTCGTGTAGATGGGTGGGCGTACCACAAAATGGTGGAAACGGCCTTGTGTTCGACCGGCCACGGTCGAAATGGGATCCTGTTCATCGGGAGGGGTCTGGCGTACTGCAAAACGGAGGAAACTAACATCTGCTGGACCTCCTACGGTCGAAACGAGGTCATGTTGATCAGGAGGGGTGTGGCATACTGCAAAACGGAGCAAACAGACTTGTGTTGGAGCTCTATGGTCGAAACGGGGGTCCTGTTTATCGGGAGGGGTGTGGTGTACCCCAAAACTGGACTCCACGGGATACTGTTCATCTCCACCATCGACCTCCTCCAGCCTCCATGGGCTATTGTTCATCCATCGTCGACCTCCTCCAGCCTCCACCTGCGACTGTTCATCCACGGGCTCCTGTTCATCCAGCCTCCACCGCGCGCTCCTCCACCGGCTATTGTTCAACCAGCCCTCTCCACGGGATCCTGTTCAACCACCCCTCCACGGGCTACTGTTCATCCAGCCCTCCACCGGCTACTGTTCATCCAGCCCTCTGATACATCTTCAACGTATCTATAATATTTGATTGTTCCATGCTATTATATTACCTATTTGGATGTTTATGGGCTTTACTTTACACTTCTATATCATTTTTGGGACTAAACTACTAACCGGAGGCCCAGCCCGAATTGCTGTTTTTTTTGCCTATTTCAGTGTTTCGAATAAAAGGAATATCAACTGGAGTCCAAAAGGGATGAAACCCTCGGGAGCGATCTTTTTGGAACAAACGCAATCCAGAAGACTTCGAGTGGATGCCAAGCAACAAACGAGGCGTCCACGAGGGTGCCCGGCGCGCCACCACCCTTGTGGGCCCCTCATTTCTCCACTAATGTACTTCCTTCGCCTATATATACTCCTGTACCCTAAAAACATCCAGGAGCACCACGAAAACCTAATTCCACCGCCGCAACCTTCTGTATCCGCGAGATCCCATCTTGGAGCCTTCACCGGCGCTCCGCCGGAGGGGGAATCGACCATGGAGGGCCTCTACATCATCTCCAAGGCCTCTCCGATGAGTTGTGAGTAGTTTACCATTGACCTTCGGGTCCATAGTTATTAGCTAGATGGCTTCTTCTCTCTCTATGAATCTCAATACAAAGTTCTCCTCGATCTTCTTGGAGATCTATTCGATGTAACTCTTTTTGCGGTGTGTTTGTCGAGATCTGATGAATTGTGGGTTTATGATCAAGTTTATCTATGAGAAATAATTGAATCTTCTCTGAATTCTTTTATGTATGATTTGTTATCTTTGGAAGTCTCTTCGAATTATTAGTTTGGTTTGGCCTACTAGATTGATCTTTCTTGCAATGGGAGAAGTGCTTAGCTTTGGGTTCAATCTTGTGGTGTCCTTTCCCAGTGACAGCAAGGAGCAAGGCACGTATTGTATTGTTGCCATTGAGGATAAAAAGATGGGGTTTATATCATATTGCATGAGTTTATCCCTCTACATCATGTCATCTTTCTTAATGCGTTACTCTGTTCTTCTTGAACTTAATACTCTAGATGCAGGCAGGAGTCGGTCGATGTGTGGAGTAATAGTAGTAGATGCAGAATCGTTTCAATCTACTTGTCACGAACATAATGCCTATATACATGATCATTCCTAGATAATCTCATAACTATGCGCTTTTCTATCAATTGCTCGACAGTAATTTGTTCATCCACCGTAATACTTATGCTATCTTGAGAGAAGTCACTAGTGAAACCTATGGCCCACGAGTATATATTTTATCATATAAGTTTTCCATCTACTTTTATTTACATATTTTATTTTCCAATCTATATCATAAAAATACCAAAAATATTTATCTTATCTTATTATCTCTATCAGATCTCACTTTTGCAAGTTACCGTGAAGGGATTGACAACCCCTTTATCGCATTGGTTGCGAGGTTCTTGTTTGTTTGTCTAGGTGCGTGGGACTTTTAAGGAGCCTCCTACTGGATTGGAACCTTGGTTCTTAACAATTGAGGGAAATACTTATGCTACTTTGCTGCATCACGCTTTCCTCTTCAAGGGAAAAACCAACGCATGCTCAAGAGTTAGCAAGAAGGATTTTTGGCACCATTGCCGAGGAGGTCTTCGCTCAAGTCAATACATACCAAGTACACATCACAAACTCATCTCGCTCGCATTACATTATTTGCCATTTGCCTCTCGTTTTCCTCTCCCCCACTTCACCCATGCCGTTTTATTCGCCATCTCTTTCCCAATCTCCTCTCTCTTTCACTTGCCTTCTTGTGTGCAATTGTGTTGGATTGCTTGTCACGATGGCACAAGATAATACCAAATTGTGTGACTTTTCCAATACCAATAATAATGATTTCCTTATCACTCCGATTGATCCTCTTAATGATGTTGAATCTTGTGAAATCAATGCTGCTTTGTTGAATCTTGTTATGAAAGATCAATTCTCTGGCCTTCCTTGTGAAGATGCCGCTACTCATCTAAACAACTTTGTTGATTTGTGGGATATGCAAAAGAAGAAGGATACAGATAATGATATTGTTAAATTGAAGTTATTTCCGTTTTCACTTAGAGATCGTGCAAAACTTGGTTTTCGTCTTTGCCTAAGAATAGTATTGATTCATGGAATAAGTGCAAAGATGCTTTTATCTCTAAATATTTTCCTCCCACTAAGATCATCTCTCTTAGGAACGATATTATGAATTTTAAACAACTTGATCATGAGCATGTTGCCCAATCTTGGGAAAGAATGAAATTAATGATTCGCAATTGCCCTACTCATGGTTTGAACTTATGGATGATCATACAAAAAATTTATGTCGGATTGAATTTTGCTTCGAGAAATCTTTTAGATTCGGCCGCGGGAGGCACTTTTATGGAAATCACCTTAGGAGAAGCTACTAAGCTCCTTGATCACATTATGGCTAATTATTCTCAATGGCACACCGAAAGATCTACTAGTAAAAAAATGCATGCTATAGAAGAAATTAATGTTTTGAGTGGAAAAATGGATGAACTTATGAAATTGTTTGCTACTAAGAGTGCTCCTATTGATCCTAATGATATGTTGTCTACTTTGATTGAGAATAATAATGAATCTATGGATTCGAATTTTGTTGGTAGGAATAATTTTGGTAACAATGCTTATAAAGGAAACTTTAATCCTAGACCGTTTCCTAGTAATTCCTCTAATAATTATGGTAGTTCCTACAACAACTCTTATGGAAATTTTAATAAGATGCCCTCTGATTTTGATAATAGCGTTAAATAAATTATGATCTCTCAAAATAATTTTAATGCTTTGCTTGAAGAAAAATTGCTTAAAGTTGATGAATTGGCTAGGAACGTTGTAAGACTTTCGCTTGATGTTGATTCTTTGAAACTTAGATCTACTCCACCTTAGCATGATATCAATGAGTCTCTCAAAGCCATGAGAATTTCCATTGATGAGTGCAAAGAAAGAACTGCTAGGTTGCGTGCTAAAAAAATTGCTTTGTAAAAGCGTGTTCTTCTAGTCTCCATGAAAATAATGATGAAGATCTAAAAGTTATTGATGTATCCCTTATTAAATCCTTGTTTTGCAATATGAATGTTGATAATGATGGGACTGTATGTCACGACCGGTTTTTCAATAAAAATGTTTATTGAGAAAACCAATCTTTAAATCCTAGTATAGGAAAAGTCATCCTTTCTGGTAGACAAAAGCTTGATAAACAGAGAACTAGTAGCATCAAATGTATTACAGGGTTGAGCTGGGGTTGCTCAACAATTTATTACAGACTCGCCAATATATTAAATATGGGCGGTTGTAGGGGGGTGGGGTGACATGCTACTAGCTCGAGGGAAAAGTGGTGGAGGATAAATTGACTTCTACTGGCAGTACATTGGGCGTCGAGGTGAGGCTCGATGAATTTATTCGGGATTGCGGAAGCCGATAATACAATGACCAAAATAGGATCGCACGGGACTGTCTGGGACTCCTCTAGGCGTCAGACTCGCTATCAAACTCTTCATCCATGAGATCGCCTTCATCAGCATCTGGCCAAATCAACAAGCCAGGTGAGTACTTGAAAGTACTTGCAAGACAGTTCGGACAAAAGATATAATCAATGCATGCATGAATGCGTCATGAACAAAGTATGATACTCAAATACAACGGTAATATTGCAGAACTTGATGTATCAAAATTTAATAACCGAAAATCGATCGGGTGTCTAGAGCGACGCCTCGAAAGGTAAATAAATAAAAATGCATGCCGCAGTCGGGCGTCTTAGCGACACCACATAAAGGGCTTTAAAAAGAAATGCCACAGTCAGACGTCTGGGCGACATCACATAAAGGGCTTTAAAAGAAATACCACAGTCGAACATCTGAGCGACATCACATAAAGGGCTTTAAAAGAAATGCCACAGTCGCACGTCTGAGCGACATCACATAAAGGGCTTTAAAAGAAATGCCACAGTCGGATGTCTGAGTGACATCAGAGATAGGGCTTTAAAAGGAATGCCATAGTCGGACGTCTGGGCAACATCATATAAAGGGCTTTAAAAGAAATAC
>NC_057795.1:110272721-110302387 GCF_018294505.1 Triticum aestivum
GATCGGGTGTCTAGAGCGACGCCTCGAAAGGTAAATAAATAAAAATGCATGCCGCAGTCGGGCGTCTTAGCGACACCACATAAAGGGCTTTAAAAAGAAATGCCACAGTCAGACGTCTGGGCGACATCACATAAAGGGCTTTAAAAGAAATACCACAGTCGAACATCTGAGCGACATCACATAAAGGGCTTTAAAAGAAATGCCACAGTCGCACGTCTGAGCGACATCACATAAAGGGCTTTAAAAGAAATGCCACAGTCGGATGTCTGAGTGACATCAGAGATAGGGCTTTAAAAGGAATGCCATAGTCGGACGTCTGGGCAACATCATATAAAGGGCTTTAAAAGAAATACCACCGTCGGACGTCTGAGCGACATCACAGACAGGGCTTTAAAAGAAATACCACAGTCGGATGTCTGAGCGACATCGCAGAAAGGCCTTTAACAAAAGCAAATAACAGGTATGCCACCGTCGGACGTCTGAGCGACATCACTGACAAGGCCTTGTAATAAATGTAAATAACGAGATTAGTCCATCCACAAGAATAATCTTTTAACCGGATTTATTACACATAAATCCCACCGGAGTTTTTGTCACTGAGGCTGAATACCTGACAAAATAAGATAATTATAGTACTTGAACAAAGTACAAGATAATTGAAAGATTGAGACTCTGCAGAGTTTGGAAGAACTGAACAAAGCCAACGGATTTCCGCAGTCATGAAGGACTAGTTCCGTTTACGGTATTTCAGTAGAAACACATTTAACTAGTACACACCCATTTCACCTCACAATGCCAGGAATCACCCTGGACAATGTCCAAGAAAAACTTTGAGACGGGGAGGCCACAACCTCGAATAGCATGGGATCAAATTTCTATACGCGCGCTCTAAGGGGTGCCCCCCTCTCGGTCCCAACCGGAAACACCCATGCCCCTGACCGGATGACGGGCTTTAATCCAGGGCCATGGAACCCTCATCCCGGCCTCTCCACTTGGTGTGTACCAGGAAAACAATTTGCAACTTACTATGCCATATTCCTTTCGGAAAACATGTGACAGTATAGGATGGAATGAATGGGAATGTGAATCTTGTCATGACGACACGGAAGTCAAATAATCCGACACAAGACTGGCATGTCACAACACTGCCATCTTACACATCCTCATACCAACACATGGCTTTGCAAATATGTATCCAACAACATAATGCTTTCCGAAACCTACTTTCTGATTATGTGCATGAGATATATCATGCAAAGTGATGTTCATAAACATGCCATGACTATACTAAAATGCAACCATGCAACTGCACTCATCATATCAAGAGTTCAAACATGCTTGCCTGGTTTGGAGTAGTCGGAGTCTAACTGTGCGAAGTTTGCAGCTCCGTCACCTCCTCCGGTATCTATGGTATAAGAAAAAATACGTACGCAACGTAAATACCGTGAGTGTACAGAAAAGTGTTCCAAATATTTTTCAAATAAATATGATAAAAAACTAGACAAAAATAAAAAGAGAACAGAAAGAGAATTAATCAAAAATACTTTTCTGATCAAAAGTTATAAGAGTTTTGGTCCAAGGACCCATCAGTAATGAAACATAAAGTTTCCAGGGGGCTCTGCGGAAAAGTCCAGAATAACGTTTCGTTTAAAAGAAACGGCTGTGAGGCTGACAGGCGGGCACCACCTGTCGGGTTTGAAAGTTCAAACAGAGAAACAGAGCGCGACAGCGCCCGAGAGGTGCGGTGGTCGCCGGCGGCGATCCACGGCGAGGCAAGGTGATCGGGGGTTACCTTCGAGATCAGTGCACCATTCCGCGTCTGTGGGTGGTGGTGGTGGTCGCCGGCAAGCACTGTGTCAACGGTGGCCCTTGCTCCGACGGACGGCGGTTCGGGCAATCGTGGATCTCGCCGGAGGGAGCTGCGGGGATCAAATAGGAGTGGGGGTTAGTCTCCTAGTTGCTCGAGAGGGTTGCTGATGAAGTTAGAGCATCGGAGACGGCCTCACTGGACCGAATCGAGGTGGAGGCCGAGGCGGAACGGGGCGGCTGGAGTCGGGGAAGAAGGGCCCCTCGGGGCTCTCCCAGTGGCTGGGCGGGGTCTAGTGAGGTGGTGGAGTCATGCGGGGGCGAGAGCAGGCTCGGGGGTGCTATATATAGCCGTCCCGAGTCGGTTGCCATGAACGGATAAGTCCGGCGAGTTGATTACGGCGGTGCTGTGGCTGGACGGTCGGCTTAGGGGCTTGAGCATCGCCTAGGTGGAGTAGTGGTGCCATTTTAGGGTCCAGCTCAGCACGGGAGGGAGGTTTACGGCCTGACCTCGACAGAACGGCCGCACGGCCCGTCGACGGCAGAGAGCGCGCCATGGCGATGGTGCTGCATGTGTGCGCTGGCAAGGAGGTGGCCACGCGAAGCCACCAGGACGCTTGGGCGGCACCGAACGGTGTTGTGCCGCCGTTCTGCTTCCTGTCGGCCGCTACGGCGCTGCGGCCGCCGCATGACATGTCGGCGCAGGCGGGCCAGGGTGCCACTGATGCCAGGAAGGCGCCAAGCGCGCGTGTGAGGCTCCGAACAAGCAAGCCTGGCCGTGAGCTACGTGCCAAGCGCACTGTGAGCTCGTGACTGAAGTTACTGACAAAGATCGACACTGAACTTCTGAATTTAACTGAATATGAACAGAACAGTGCATGCAAGGTGTTCGACAGAATGATTCAGGCATGTAGGGATTTTTCCTTGAGCTGGTTTTTGGTGGAGGGGCCTCTCATTGCATCTAGAGGCTGCCTGAATATTGGTGGAATTTTTGGAGAGGTGTAGATATGAATTTCACCAAATTTGGCAAATCTGGTCCAAACTTGCAGTTAGTGAAATTTGAAAAATTTGAACAGGAGAAGAGTGGATCAAGATGGTTCTGGGTTGTGGGTACAAAGGACTATCCAGGGGTGTTGAGTTGAGGTCAAAAATCAAAAGCATTAGGGCACTTGCTTTGCAATCCATCTAGGGTCAAAAGGATAGACAGATTTATTTTGGGAGGAGAAATAGTTGGAATAAAATCCAAAAATGGATTTTATTTGTTTGGACAGAATGTTAGAGTTGAACTATAGTGGGAGGAGAGGTTTTGGGAAAATTTTAACATCGGTGGCATGGAAAAATTTAGAAGGGATCAAAACCAAATAAAAGCCGAAAACAAAAAGGGTTTTCTTTTTAAAAGAAACCAAATCCAAGAAAAGGATTTTTGAGAGGGCAAACTTAGAAGATGGTTTTTAGGAAGGGTTTAAATGACCTCCTTTCAAACCAAGCAAGGCTCTTTTGAAAAACAAACCACCAAAAATTTTGGAGTGTCACAACACCTACCCCCTTAGGAAAAATCATGTCCCCGAGATTTCGGCTGATCCTTAAACAGGTGTGGGTGCTCTATCCGAAGAAAATCCTCGCTCTCCCAAGTTGCTTCATTCTCGGTGAGATTACTCCATTGAACTCTGAAAAACTTAATGGTTTTCTGTCGGGTCCTCCTCTCAGACTCTTCTAATATTTTTATCGGGTGCTCCCGGTAAGTGAGGTCTGGTTGCACGTCAATATACTCATGTGAAACTTGCTTCTCTGGGTTGCTTGTGTATTTTCTCAATTGCGAGATGTGAAACACGTTGGGGATACCGGATAAGTCTCCAGGTAGGTACAGCTGGTATGCTACCTTGCCTCGTCGGGCCACTATATGAAATGGTCCGATGAATCTTGGTGCTAGTTTCCCCTTAATCATGAATCGTTGCAGACCCTTCATAGGAGAAACTCTCAGGTATACCAATTCTCCGGGTTCAAAACTGATTTCCCGATGCTTTCGGTCGTAATAACTCTTTTGCCGACTTTGAGTTGTTTTGAGTCGTTCTCTAATTGTCTTAACTTTCTCCTCGGCCTCCTTGAGCATATCTGGGCCAAAGACATGGCTGTCTCCGGTCTCTGACCAATTTAGCGGGGTACGACATCTTCTCCCATATAGAGCTTCAAAGGGTGCCATTTGCAAGCTGGCTTGATAGATGTTGTTGTATGCGAACTCTGCATATGGCAAACTTTCTTCCCAACTGTTCCCGTAGGTGAGGACACAGGCTCTTAGCATGTCTTCTACGATTTGGTTTACGTGTTCTGTTTGTCCATCAGTCTGGGGATGGTATGCGGTACTGAAGGCTAGTTGGGTTCCCAGTGCCTGTTGTAGGTGATCCCAGAATGTAGACACGAACTGTGTGCCTCTATCGGAGATGATAGTCTTAGGGACTCCATGTAGGCAGACGATACGGGCAAGATAAAGTCTGGCTAGTCTCTGAGCGGTGTAAGTTGTTTTTACCGAAATAAAATGTGCCACCTTGGTTAATCTGTCGGTTATGACCCAAATGGCATCGTTTCCGTGTCATGATCGTGGCAGTCCAATGATAAAGTCCATTCCAATCTCGTCCCATTTCCACTCAGGTATCTTATTTGGCTGTAACAGTCCGGCTGGTTTCTGGTGCTCGGCCTTGATACGTTGACAAGAGTCACAGCAGGCAATGAACGTGGCTATATCTCTCTTCATACCGTGCCACCAAAAATTTCCCTGAAGGTCTTTGTACATTTTTGTCCCTCCAGGATGGATTGAATACGGAGCTGTGTGACTTTCAGTTAATATCTGCTATTTGATGTCCTTGACATTTGGTACGCATAGCCTTTCTCTGTACCACAATATTCCTTGCTCATCTATGTTGAATTCTGAGGCTCTTCCCAAACTCACTTTTCTTTTTATGCCCTCAATGCTGGGTTGTCCGTGCTGGGCTTCCTTGATACTTTCCATTAGGGTAGGCTGTAGTTCTATATTCGACACACTGCCTTCGGTAACCATTATTAGATTGAGTCAGGCAAATTCTTGTTGAAATTCTGGCCTCAATTTTGGTATGTTGTCGTTGTCCGTGCTGGGATTTCGACTGAGTGCATCTGCCACAACATTTGCTTTTCCGGGATGATGGTGGATTCCAACATCATAATCCTTCACCAACTCTAACCAGCATCATTGCCGTAAATTTAACTCTGGCTGTGTGAAAATATACTTAAGACTCTTATGGTCTGTGTATATCTCACAATGATTCCCAAGTAGGAAGTGTCTCCATTCCTTAAGTGCATGGATGACTGCTGCTAATTCCAGGTCATGGGTGGGGTAATTTTCCTCATGCTTGCGTAGTTGTCTAGAGACATACGCAACTACCTTGCCTTCTTGCATCAATACGCATCCGAGGCCTTTCCGGGATGCGTCACAATATACCTCAAAATTCTTGTGTATATCTGGCACAATTAGTACTGGTGCCGTTGTTAATTTTCTTTTTAGCTCTTGGAAGCTTTTCTCACATGCTTCTGTCCATTCAAATTTCTTGCCTTTCTTGAGCAATTGTGTCATGG
Organism: Triticum aestivum; assembly: GCF_018294505.1. Classification (NCBI taxonomy): domain Eukaryota; kingdom Viridiplantae; phylum Streptophyta; class Magnoliopsida; order Poales; family Poaceae; genus Triticum; species Triticum aestivum. The sequence goes on from NC_057795.1 coordinate 110,278,131, forward strand.
GCTTTGCTATAGTGGAGAATCCTTAAATAAATCTCCGATAATAGCCTGCCATTCCCAAGAAACTCCGTACGTCCGTTACGTTAGCTGGCGGTTTCCAGCCAAGTACGGCCTTGACTTTTTCCGGATCTACTGCAATACCTTCTTGGGTTAGCACGTGGCCCAGAAAACCCACCTGCCTTAGCCAAAATTCACACTTGCTGAACTTGGCGTACAGTTGATGTTTCCTGAGTTCTCCGAGTACAATCCTGAGATGTTCGGCGTGCTCTTCTGGTGTTTTGGAATATATCAGAATATCATCGATGAACACCACAACAAACTTGTCCATATACTTCATAAACACTTTGTTCATGAGGTGAACAAAATATGCGGGGGCGTTGGTTAGCCCAAATGGCATTACGGTGAACTCATACAGCCCATATCTGGAGGTGAATGCGGTCTTGGGAATATCTTCTGTTCGTACTTCTAATTGGTGGTATCCTGATCTCAAATCAATTTTTTAGAAGACTTTGGCCTGTGCAAGCTGATCGAATAAATCATTTGTTCGGGGCATTGGGTATTTGTTCTTGATTGTGACCATGTTGAGAGCTCGATAATCAATACACAATCTCATTGTTCCATCCTTCTTGGCAAATAAAATTGGAGAACCCCAAGGTGAGGAGCTGGCTCGAATGTATCCTTTCTCCAATAATTCTTTTATTTGCTTCTTCAACTCTACCAATTCGGATGGTGCCATTCTGTAAGGTTTCTTGTAAATAGGAGTGGTTCTGGGTGCTAGCTCAATGCTGAATTCTATCTCTCGGTCTCGTGGCATGCCTGGTAGTTCTTCTGGAAATACATCTGGAAATTCACATACCACTGGAACCTTGTTCAGCTCAGAAACGTCCACCTTGTTTAATCTAGGTTGCCGAGGTATTTGTCTCTCTTTGGCTGAAACTTTTATTTTCTTCCCTTGATGGTGGGTGAGAATCACGGTACAGTTGAAGCAGTCAATAAAACCTTTGTTGGTGGTCAACCAATCCATTCCTAGGATGACATCCAGTCCTTTGCTTTCCAGTACAATAAGGTTGGCGTAAAATTTCAATCCTGCAAATTCAATAACCACACCTTGACAGTAACTCTGGGTCACTTGCTTAATCCCAGGGGACTTGACAATCATTGATTTTTTCCAAGGGAAGCATCGAAAAATTATTTTGCAAAGCAAAACTTTTCGAAATGAATGAGTGAGAATCTCCAGAATCAAACAAAACCATGGCAGGTATTGTGTTGACGGGGTATGTACCGAGTACGATATCTGGGGCGTTCTGTGCTTCCTCTCGGGTCACGTGGTTCAAGTGACCTTTCCGGTGGTTGTTGTTGGGGTTGAAATTGCTTCGCTTTGGTGCTGAATTATTTCCACCATTATTGAGCCTCGGGTTTGAGTTCCTTGACTTGGGACACTACTCGGCATAGTGCCCTTCTTCTCCACAAGCATAACAGGTAACGCCTGGGCGATAGGTGAACTCTTTGTCTCTTGCATGGAAATTCTTGGTTGGACGTGAATTATTTGTCGGGGTTTTGTGTGAATCCCCCTTCTGAAATTCCTTCTTGCTTCTGTGATTGCGAGTAAAAGTAGTCTGGTCCCTTTTTCATTTGCGGAAATCTTCCAGGCTACGTCGCTCATTTTCCAGGGTAATGGCCTTATCCACCAGTGTTTTAAAATCTGGAAAGGTGTGCACAACTAGCTGACACTTAAGGGCGGGTGACAGGCCTTCCAAGAATTTTTCCATCTTCTTGCTCTTGGTCATGCGTTCTTCATAGGCGTAGCGAGACAGCAGAGTGAATTGGCTGTTGTATTCTAACACTGTCATGGCTCTTTGCTTGAGTTCATCAAATTCCTTCTTCTTGATTTTCATGATGCTCTTAGGAATATGTGCCCCACGAAAACCTTCTTTGAAATTTTCCCAGGTGATTTCATTTTCGTTGGGGTGCATGTGCAGGAAGTTTTCCCACCACGATGCAGCTGCACCTGTGAGATAATGTGGTGCATACAATACTTTTTCACGGTCTGAACACTGTGCGATAATTAATTTTCTCTCCATGTCTCGAAGCCAGTCCTCGGCCTCAAGAGGCTTGTCAGTATGACAAAATGTTGGAGGACGCGTCTTTTGTAACTCAGATAATTTGGATTGCGGTTGATACTAACCACGGTTACTTCCCATATTGATGAATTGGTTCATCATTTCCTGGTGTTGCTGCTGACTCTGTTCATACAAACGACAAACTTGTGTAAAAGCTGTTTCACTGTCCTGTTGACTTGTCTGACCCTGAGTGAAATTCTGGTTCTGCGGTGTGCCATAATTTTCTTCTGGATGAGTTGGCATGGAGTGCGTCCAAGGACGAGACATCTTTCACTCTGGGGATATATTTTTGTGAACTCGTAAGACAAGAAAGCGAGTCGCAAAAGTCAATAAAATCACACCCAAAGGACATTTTTAATCTCCAAGGTATTTGGAAACACACGATCGCGTGCGGAGAAGGACTAGTGCATATCTTACACGCGGGCATAATTATACATTACATCACTCAGGATATGCGTACATAATCCTGACATGTTATTTAAACTAGTGCACTCCTCCAGATCCTACATGATGCGCAAACAGGCTACTTCTCACAACCTAAGAACATATAAACATATTACACAAGTTGATACATCGCATGGCGTCTATGCGTACTTAGTCGGAGATGGTGAGGATCTCCCTTGGCCTGCCGAGGGTGAGACGCAGAGACGCTGGGGAATCAACCTCCTCCTCGCTAATAGGTTCCAGACGAGAAATGTTGCACTGAGCTGATGGAGCAGGTGCCGCAGGCGGAATAACACGAATACGAGTGGGTGGAATAGGTGGGGTAGCACGCATGGGAGTGGGTGCAACAAGTGGTGTAGAGCGGACGGGAGTGGGTGCAATAGCCTGGTTAAATTCCTCTGTGGTAGGCAGCCGACGAGCAGAGGCGAGTATGGTAGGTCAGTCAGAGGCTGTGGATGACACAAAAGTCAGTGGTGGAGCGGTGTGCAGGAGTTCCCTCCTGTTAGCAGCACAACCATGAACTGAGTCCATGCGTGCAGCTACGAGGTCATCCACCATGCAGTCGAATGCTGCCTCCAGAGCTCGGAGGTACTCGACAAGCATCTCAAAGGCTTCGTCTCGCTCTCCTCTCGGGCAAGAGAAGGAGTAGTGAGAGGTGTAAGGCACATGGCATGGAAGGTAGCGGTAGCGACGGGTCTTCATTGCAGGAAGAACATCCCGAAGACGGGCTATCATCTCTCGGGCAGCCATCTGCATAGCATGCCTTTTTGTAGGTATGGCTCTCCCCACGAATCGGAGACGGCGTACTTCAGCATGGCCTCCCCTAAATTGCACCGCGGCCTGGTGCATAGTCAGACTGTCGTTGATCTTGTGTGGATAAAGCATGAAGACTGGGCGTACGGATGGCCCCATCGCGACCTGAACGATGAAGGAGAGGAGTTTGACGAACCCCTCAGGCACTTTGGTGAACATCTGAGACTCGCAGTCGTTGCCGGCCATCTACAAAAGTAGGCAAAAATTCTGAGTGGTCAGATCATAAATTTTATGCTGACTGTCAGAAAATGACTACATTTGTAAAAACATGAATAACTCTATCATGCTAATAACCAATTAGCGATCGCACCTAGTGGCTTCCTACAGTCAGCCTGGCTCTGGTTACCATGTCTGTCACGACCGGTTTTTCAATAAAAATGTTTATTGAGAAAACCAATCTTTAAATCCCAGTATAGAAAAAGTCATCCTTTCTGGTAGACAAAAGCTTGCTAAACAGAGAACCAGTAGCATCAAATATATTACAGGGTTGAGCTGGGGTTGCCCAACAATTTATTACAGACTCGCCAATATATTACATATGGGCGGTTGTGACACGGGGGTGGGGTGACATGCTACGAGCTCGAGGGAAAAGTGGTGGAGGATAACTTGACTTCTACTGGCAGTACATCGAGCGTCGAGGTGAGGCTCGATGAATTTATTCGGGATTGCGGAAGCGGATAATACAATGACCAAGACAGGATCGCACGGGACTGACTAGGACGCCTCTAGGTGTCAGACTCGCTATCAAACTCTTCATCCATGAGATCGCCTTCATCAGCATCTGGCCAAATCAACAAGCCAGGTGAGTACTTGAAAGTACTCACAAGACAGTTCGGACAAAAGATATAATCAATGCATGCATGAATGCGTCATGAACAAAGTATGATACTCAAATACAACGGTAATATTGCAGAACTTGATGTATCAAAATTTAATAACTGAAAACCGATCGGGTATTTGGAGAGAAGCCTCGAAAGGTAAATAAATAAAAATGCATGCCACAGTCGGGCGTCTTAGCGACACCACATAAAGGGCTTTAAAAGAAATGCCACAGTCAGACGTCTGGGCGACATCACATAAAGGGCTTTAAAAGAAATACCATAGTCGGACGTTTGAGCGACATCACATAAAGGGCTTTAAAAGAAATGACACAGTCGCACGTCTGAGCGACATCACATAAAGGGCTTTAAAAGAAATGCCACAGTCGGACGTCTGAGCGACATCACAGACAGGGCTTTAAAAGGAATGCCACAGTCGGACGTCTGGGCGACATCACATAGAGGGCTTTAAAATAAATACCACCGTCGGACGTCTGAGCGACATCACATACAAGGCTTTAAAAGAAATACCACAGTCGGCCGTCTGAGTGACATCACAGACAGGGCTTTAACAAAAGCAAATAACAGGTATGCCACCATCGGACGTCTGAGCGACATCACCGATAGGGCCTTGTAATAAATGTAAATAACGAGATTAGTCCATCCACAAGAATAATCTTTTAACCAGATTTATTACACATAAATCCCACCGGAGTTTTTGTCACTGAGGCTGAATACCTGACAAGATAAGATAATTATAGTACTTGAACAAAGTACAAGATAATTGAAAGATTGAGACTCTGCAGAGTTTGGAAGAACTGAACACAGCCAACGGATTTTCGTAGTCACGATGGACTAGTTCCGTTTACGGTATTTCAGTAGAAACACATTTAACTAGTACACACCCATTTCACCTCACGATGCCAGGAATCACCCTGGACAACGTCCAAGAAAAACTTTGAGACGGGGAGGCCACAACCTCGAATAGCATGGGATCAAATTTCTATACGCGCGCTCTAAGGGGTGCCCCCCTCTCGGTCCCAACCGGAAACACCCATGCCCCCTGACCGGATGACGGGCTTTAATCCAGGACCATGGAACCCTCATCCCGGCCTCTCCACTTGGTGTGTACCAGGAAAACGATTTGCAACTTACTATGCCATATTCCTTTCGGAAAACATGTGACAGTATAGGATGGAATGAATGGGAATGTGAATCGTGTCATGATGACACGGAAGTCAAATAATCTGGCATAAGACTGGCATGTCACAACACTGCCATCTTACCCATCCTCATACCAACACATGGCTTTGCAAATATGTATCCAACAACATAATGCTTTCTGAAACCTACTTTCTGATTATGTGCATGAGATATATCATGCAAAGTGATGTTCATAAACATGCCATGACTATACTAAAATGCAACAATGCAACTGCACTCATCATATCAAGAGTTCAAACATGCTTGCCTGGTTCGGAGTAGTCGGAGTCTAACTGTGCGAAGTTTGCAGCTCCGTCACCTCCTCCGGTATCTACGGTATAAGAAAAAATACGTACGCAACGTAAATACCGTGAGTGTACAGAAAAGTGTTCCAAATATTTTTCAAATAAATATGATAAAAAACTAGACAAAAATCTAAAGAGAACAGAAAAAGAATTAATCAAAAATACTTTTCTGATCAAAAGTTACAAGAGTTTTGGTCCAAGGACCCATCTGTAATGAAACTGAAAGTTTCCAGGGGGCTCTGGGAAAAGTCCAGAATAACGTTTCATTTAAAAGAAATGGCTGTGAGGCTGACAGGCGGGCTCCACCTGTCGGATTTGAAAGTTCAAACAGAGAAACAGAGGGCGACGGCGCCCGTGAGGTGCGGTCGTCGCCGGCGGCGATCCACGGCGAGGCAAGGTGATCTGGGGTTACCTTCGAGATCAGTGCACCGTTCCGCGTCTGTGGGTGGTGGTGGTGTTCGCCGGTGAGCACTGTGTCGACGGCGGCCCTTGCTCCGGCGGACGGCGGTTCGGGCAATCATGGATCTTGTCGGAGGGAGCTGCGGGGATCAAATAGGAGTGGGGGTTAGTCTCCTAGTTGCTCGAGAGGGTTGCTGATGAAGTTAGAGCATCGGAGACGGCCTCACCGGAGCGAATCGAGGTGGAGGCCGAGGCGGAACGGGTCGGTCGGAGTCGGGGAAGAAGGGCCCCTCGGGGCTCTCCCAATGGCTGGGCGGGGTCTAGTGAGGTGGTGGAGTCGTGCGGGGGCGAGAGCAGGCTCGGGGGTGCTATATATAGCCGGCCCGAGTCGGTTGCCGTGAACGGATAAGTCCGGCGAGTTGATTACGGCGGCGTTGTGGCTGGACGGTCGGCTTAGGGGCTTGAGCATCGCCTAGGTGGAGTAGTGGTGCCATTTTAGGGTCCAGCTCAGCACGGGAGGGAGGTTTACGGCCTGACCTCGACGGAACGGCCGAACGGCCCGTCGACGGCAGAGAGCGCGCTCTGCGCGTGCCGCGCCACGGCGACGGTGCTGCATGCGTGCGCTGGCAAGGAGGTGGCCACGCGGAGCCACCAGGACGCTTGGGCGGAGCCGAACGGCATTGTGCCGCCGTTCTGCTTCCTGTCGGCCGCTACGGCGCTGCGGCCGCCGCAAGACACGCCGACGCAGGCGGGCCAGGGCGCCACCGACGCCAGGAAGGCGCCAAGCACGGGTGTGAAGCTCTGGACAAGCAAGCCTGGCCGTGAGCTACGTGCCAAGCGCACTGTGAGCTCGTGACTGAAGTTACTGACGAAGATCGACACTGAACTTCTGAATTTAACTGAATATGAATAGAACAGTGCATGCAAGGTGTTCGACAGAATGATTCAGGCATGTAGGTATTTTTCCTTGAGCTGGTTTTTGGTGGAGGGGCCTCTCATTGCATCTAGAGGCTGCCTGAATATTTGTGGAATTTTTGGAGAGGTGTAGATATGAATTTCACCAAATTTGGCAAATCTGGTCCAAACTTGCAGTGAGTGAAATTTAAAAAATTTGAACAGGAGAAGAGTGGATCAAGATGGTTCTGGGTTGTGGGTACAAAGGACTATCCAGGGGTGTTGAGTTGAGGTCAAAAATCAAAAGCATTAGGGCACTTGCTTTGCAATCCATCTAAGCTCAAAAGGATAGACAGATCTATTTTGGGAGGAGAAATAGTTGGAATAAAATCCAAAAATGGATTTTATTTGTTTGGACAGAATGTTAGAGTTGAACTATAGTGGGAGGAGAGGTTTTGGGGAAATTTTACCATGGGTGGCATGGAAAAATTTAGAAGGGATCAAAACCAAATAAAAGCCCAAAACAAAAAGGGTTTTCTTTTTAAAAGAAACCAAATCCAGGAAAAGGATTTTTGAGAGGGCAAACTTAGAAGATGGTTTTTAGGAAGGGTTTAAATGACCTCCTTTCAAACCAAGCAAGGCTCTTTTGAAAAACAAACCACTAAAAATTTTGGAGTGTCACACTGTAGATGAGTCAACTTTAGTTAAAAGGCGTCCCAATAATTCGAAGTTTTTAGATCTTGATGCTAAATTTGGTAAAAGTGGGATTGGAGAGGTCAAGACTTTACATAGCATTGAACCTACTATTATGGATTACAAGGAATTTAATTATGATAATTGTTCTTTAATAGATTGTATTTCCTTGTTGCAATCCGTGTGGAATTCTCCTCATGCTTGTAGTCAAAATAAAGGTTTTACCAAACATATTGTTGATGCCTTGATGCAATCTTATGAGGAAAAACTTAATTTGGAAGTTTCTATACCTAGAAAACTTTATGATGAGTGGTAACCTACTATAAAGATTAAAATTAAAGATCATGAGTGCTATGCTTTGTGTGATTTGGGTGCTAATGTTTCCACGATCCCGAAAACGTTATGTGATGTGCTAGGTTTCCATGATTTTGATGATTGCTCTTTAAACTTGCACCTTGCGGATTCCACCATTAAAAAACCTATGGGAAGGGTCAATGACGTTCTTATTGCTGCAAATAGGAATTATGTGCCCGTAGATTTTATCGTTCTTGATATAGATTGCAATCTTTCATGTCCTATTATTCTTGGTAGACATTTCCTTAGAACGATTGGTGCAAATATTAATATGAAGGAAGGGAATATTAGATTCCAATTTCCATTAAGGAAAGGCATGGAACACTTTCCAAGAAATAAAGTTAAATTACCTTATGAATCTATCATGCGAGCTACTTATGAATTGAATTCCAAAGATGACACTACTTAGATCTATCCTTGCTTTTATGCCTACCTAGGGGGGTTAAACGATAGCGCTTGTTGGGATGCAACCCAATTTTATTTTTGTTTCTTGCTTTTTGCTTATTTTTAGTAATAAATATTTCATCTATCTTTTTAGATGTGTTTTCATGTTTTAATTAGTGTGTGTGCCAAGTAGAACTGATAGGATAACCTACGGTGATAGTTAATTTGATTCTGCTGAAAAACAGAAACTTTTGCACGCACGAAAATAATTTTAGTAAATCACAGAAACGTGCTTTTGTGTTGATTCTTGTTTTTGTAGATCAATAGACAAATTTCCCAGGACTTCCTATTTTGGTAGGATTTTTAGAGTTACAGAAGTATTCGGAAGTTACAGATTGCTACAGACTGTTCTATTTTTGACAGATTCTATTTTTCGTGTGTTGTTTGCTTATTTTGATGCATCTGTGGCTAGTATCGGGGGGTACGAACCATAGAGAAGTTGGAATACAGTAGATTTAACAGCAATTTAAATAAAGAATGAGTTCATTACAGTACCTTATGTGGTGGTTTTTCTTTCTAGCACTAACGGAGCTTATGAGATTTCCTGTTGAGTTTTGTGTTTTGAAGTTTTCAAGTTTTGGGTAAAGATTTGGAATAAGGAGTGGCAAGAGCCTAAGCTTTGGGATGCCCATGGCACCCCAAGATATTCAAGGATAACCAAAATCCCAAGCTTGGGGATGCCCCGGAGGCATCCCCTCTTTCGTCTTCGTCTATCGGTAACATTACTTGGAGCTATATTTTTATTCACCACATGATATGTGTTTTGCTTGGAGCGTCTTGTATGATAAGAGTCTTTGATTTTTATATTAACACAATCATCCTTGTTGTACACACCTTTTGGGAGAAACCCACATGATTTGGAATTTATTAGAATTCTCTATGCGCTTCACTTATATCTTTTGAGCTAGATAATTTTTGATCTAGTGCTTCACTTATATCTTTTAGAGCACAGTGGTGACTTAATTTTATAGAAATTGTGATCTCTCATGCTTCACTTATATTATTTTGAGAGTCTTTTAGAACAGCATGGTATTTTCTATGGTTATAAAATTGGTCCTAGAATGATGGGCGTCCAAGTTGGGTATAATAAAAACTATCATAGAAAGTGAATTGGATGCTATGATCAATTTGATGCTTGATAATTGTTTTGAGATATGAGGATGGTGATATTAGAGTCATGCTAGTGGGGTAATTATGAATTTGAGGAATACTTGTGTTGAAGTTTGTGATTCCCGTAGCATGCACTTATGGTGAACCGCTTTGTGATGAAGTTGGAGCATAATTTATTTATTGATTCTCTTCCTTATGAGTGGCGGTCGGGGACGAGCGATGGTCTTTTCCTACCAACCTATCCCCCTAGGAGCATGCGCGTATTACTTTGTTTTCAATGTCTTGTAGATTTTTGCAATAAGTATATGAGTTCTTTATGACTAATGTTGAGTCCTTCCACCATTGCTAGCCTCTCTTGTGTCGCGCAACTTTCGCCGGTACCATACACCCACCATATACCTTCCTCAAAACAGCCACCATACCTACCTATTATGGCATTTCCATAGCCATTCCGAGATATATTGTCATGCAACTTTCCACCGTTTCGTTTGTTATGACACGCATCATCATTGTCATATTGCTCTTGCATGATCATGTAGTTGACATCGTATTTGTGGCAAAGCCACCTTCATAATTCTTCCATACATGTCACTCTTGATTCATTGCATATCTCGGTACACCGCCAGAGGCATTCATATAGAGTCATATTTTGTTCTAAGTATCAAGTTGTAATCTTGAGTTGTAAGTAAATAAAAGTGTGATGATCTTCATTATTAGAGCATTGTCCCAAGTGAGGAAAGGATGATGGAGACTATGATTCCCCCACAAGTCAGGATGAGACTTCAGACTTTACAAAAAAAGGGAAAGGCCAAATAAAAAAAGAGAAAGGCCAAATAAATAAATAAATAAAATGAGAGAAAAAGAGAGAAGGGACAATGCTAATATCCTTTTTACCACACTTGTGCTTCAAATTAGCACCATGATCTTCATGATAGAGAGTCTCCTATGTTGTCAATTTCATATACTAGTGAGAATTTTTCATTATAGAACTTGGCTTGTATATTCCAATGATGGGCTTCCTCAAAATTCCCTCGGTCTTTGTGAGCAAGGAAGTTGGATGCACACCCATTTTGTTTTTTTGTTGAGCTTTCATACATTTATAGCTCTAGTGCATCCGTTGCATGGCAATCCCTACTCATTCACATTGATATATATTAATGGGCATCTCCATAGCCTGTTGATACACCTAGTTGGTTTGAGATTATATTCTCCTTTTTTGTCTTCTCCAGAACCACCATTCTATTCCACATATAGCGCTATGTACATGGCTCACGCTCATGTATTGCGTGAAAGTTGAAAAAGTTTGAGAATACTAAAGTATGAAACAATTACTTGGCTTGTCATCGGGGTTGTGCATGATTAAATACTTTGTGTGATGAAGATAGAGCATAGCAAGACTATATGATTTTGTAGGGATAACTTTCTTTAGCCATGCTATTTTGAGAAGACATGATTGCTTTGTTAGTATGCTTGAAGTATTATTGTTTTTATGTCAATATGAACTTTTATTTTGAATCATTTGGATCTGAACATTCATGCCACAATAAAAAAAATTACATTAAGGATTATGCTAGGTAGCATTCCACATCAAAAATTCTATTTTTATCATTTACCAACTCGAGGACGAGTAGGAATTAAGCTTGGGGATGCTTGATACGTCTCCAACTTATCTATAATTATTGATTGTTCCATGCTATTATATTACCCATTTTGGATGTTTATGGGCTTTACTTTGCACTTTTATATCATTTTTGGGACTAACCTACTAACCAGAGGCCTAGCCCGAATTGTTGTTTTTTTGCCTATTTTTGTGTTTTGAAGAAAAGGAATATCAAACGGAGTCCAAACGGGATGAAACCTTCGGGAGCCATCTTTTTGGAACCCCATGGGGGTGGACGTCAAGCAACAAACGAGGCGGCCACGAGGGTGCCCGGCATGCCCCCTGGGGGTTGGCGCGCCCCCCACCCTCGTGGGCCCCTCGTTGCTCCACCGACATACTTCCTTTGCCTATATATACTCCCGTACCCTGAAAACATCCAGGAGCACCACGAAAACCTAATTCCACCGCCGCAACCCTCTGTATCCGCAAGATCCCATGTTGGAGCCTTCGTCGGTGCTCCGCCGGAGGGGGAATCGACCATGGAGGGCCTCTACATCATCTCCAAGGCCTCTCCGATGAGTTCTGAGTAGTTTACCACAAACATTTGGGTCCATAGTTATTAGCTAGATGGCTTATTCTCTCTCTTTGAATCTCAATACTAAGTTCTCCTCGATCTTCTTGGAGATCTATTCGATGTAACTCTTTTTGCGGTGTGTTTGTCGAGATCTGATGAATTGTGGGTTTACGATCAAGTTTATCAATGAGAAATAATTGAATCTTCTCTGAATTCTTTTATGTATGATTTGTTATCTTTGCAAGTCTCTTTGAATTATCAGTTTGGTTTGGCCTACTAGATTGATCTTTCTTGCAATGGGAGAAGTGCTTATCTTTGGGTTCAATCTTGCGGTGTCCCTTCCCAGTGACAGCAGGGGCAGCAAGGCACATATTGTACTTTTGCCATAGAGGATAAAAAGATGGGATTTATATCATATTTCATGAGTTTATCCCTCTACATCATGTCATCTTTCTTAATGCGTTACTCTGTTCTTCTTGAACTTAATACTCTAGATGGAGGCAGGAGTCGGTCGATGTGTGGAGTAATAGTAGTAGATGCAGAATCGTTTCGATCTACTTGTCACGGACGTGATGCATATATACATGATCATGCCTAGATAATCTCATAACTATGCGCTTTTCTATCAAATGCTCGATAGTAATTTGTTCACCCACCATAATACTTATGCTATCTTGAGAGAAGCCATTATTGAAACCTATGGCCCCCGGGTCTATCTTTTATCATATAAGTTTTCCATCTACTTTTATTTGCATATTTTATTTTCCAATCTATATCATAAAAATACCAAAAATATTTATCTTATCTTATTATCTCTATCAGATCTCACTTTCGAAAGCTACCGTGAAGGGATTGACAACCCCTTTATCACGTTTGTTGTGAGGTTCTTGTTTGTTTGTGCAGGTGTGTGGGACTTTTGAGGAGCCTCCTATTGGATTGATACCTTGGTTCTCAAAAACCGAGGGAAATACTTATGCTACTTTGCTGCATCACCCTTTCCTCTTCAAGGGAAAAACCAATGCATGCTCAAGAGTTAGCACCCTCCACCGGCTACTAATCAAGCTTCCCTCCACGGGGTCCTATTCATCCAGCCCTCCACGGGGTCCTATTCATCCACGCCCAACCGGCTCGATCAATCGGGGTCCTGTTCATCCAGCGGCAACACCACGGGGTCCTGTTCATCCAACCCCCTACCGGGAACTGTTCATCCAATCCCCCCCCAACAACGCTCACTATTCATCCAAAGGCAGCATCAATTGGCTTCAGTTAGCAGCAAGAGCGAAGGAATTGCTCGATCGTGTTTAGTTAACAGCCATCGATCGATCACTCGGGTTCAGTAACGCGTAGCTTGCAGTGTAATCGCTCGGGTTCAGTAGGCGAACGCCTCACTCTGGTTCAGTTAGAGCCCAACGCCTCGCACCCACGCGCGTGCGTGTATGAGAGAAACGCTCAAACCTCCGTGCATCGCTCGGCCCCGACCACCCACCATAACTGGGAACACCCTGATACTTTCCTCGCCCTCACTTCTACCATGGTTTTTTCCGTCATGGACGGCCCAAAGAATGTCATGTAGCTGCGTCTCCGGCCTACCATTTTGTCATGATTTTTTGTCATAGAAGTAGGTGCCCACCACATCTACGATGATACCGGGTTTTGTCACAATTATCGTCATAGAAGTGTCATAAGCATGACAGGAAAATTTTTTGTTTGGCCCAAAATGTCACGGATGTGTCTTTTTTTGTAGTGACGCTCCTCTCCCCCTTCACCATTGCAAAACCACCCCCTCTCCTCTCCATTTCTCCATTTTAAAACAACTGTCTCGCCTCTCCATCTTCTCCATTGCAAAATCACCGTCTCGCCTCTCCCTCTTCTCCATTGCTAGACCATCGTCTCTCCTCTCATCTTCCAAAGCCAGCACCGCACCTCTCAGAAGCACATCGAGGGAGAGGATGCAGAAGCAAATCATGGAGATCACTGGCGGCGACCAAGCAAAGTTAGCCAGGTTGAAGGAGATCCTTACTTGGTTTGAGAACAAGTGGGAGATTTCAGGGGCCGTGAGGGCCATGAAGGAATGTATGAGAAAGAGTGAGACAGAGGCGATGAGGGCAGCGATGTACTCCCCGGCGGCAGTCACGCTACAGTCCTTCGAGTTCATTGAATATCTCCTCTAGGCGATGGAGCAGACAGATTCGCCCAAGAGAAAAGTCAGGCAGAGGTGGTGGGCGTACAGATCAAGGGTCGAGCATCCTGGGGATGACGAATCAATCAAGTACGGTGTGCTGTTCGTGAGGGTTCAGCGCCAGCTAGAGCCACCAGAGTATTCATTCTCCCACCACAAGAGGAGTTTGGTTGGCGCGACGTCGCTTCCTCGCCATTCTCCACGGTTCCCTTGCCGATCGCCTCGTCTCAACATCGGCGGTAAGGTTTAAGGTAAGCTTCGCACTAGACCTAATCTTCTATCTGCTCATGCTTACAATCAGTGTGTTGGCTAATAAAAATCATATGAGTAAGTACTGGGTATAACTCCAAGTACTCAGCAATCACCCTAAAAGAGGTCTCGAACTAAAACAAAGTTGTCAAAATGTCTACAAATAAAGAGAAATCGATTGGTTTTTCTTTCAAAAAAGAGTACTCCCTAGAAAAGTGTCAATATAAGCTACTCCTATTTGATTAGAGCATTTGCTGCAATACTGAAACAAGTAAAGTGTCCCCTCAAAAAAAAGTGCAAGCCAAACACTAGCAAATTAAAATATTCCGCAACGGGTCAGCAGGAACTTGAGGAACCATCCGAGAATTTGTGCTTTTCAAAGCCACATTTATGTTAGATATTAGCACCTCGCACTCTGCATATATGGTGGTTCCATCTGTACATTTGTGCAGTTGCACAAAAATGTAGCTGAATAACCCTATTTGCAAAGATAATAAAAAAGCGTGATTACATTATAGTGGCAGTAGTTGATGAAACATACACTGATAAATAGTAGAAATTTCATTTTCTTAATGGGAAAATATTGCGATACAATAGAATTAATAAAAAATACACCTTCTGCAAGTGATGAACATCAGTGTACAGCGGTAGTACAAGGAGGAGCCTTGAGACATTCCAATCTCCATTTTTGTGCAGTTCAACAAAAATTAAGCACCTAGTTTGCAGAAACATTTAAAAATTAACAATGGGACTAGTTGACGAGACATATACTAACAAAGAGAAGCACTTCCTTTATCTACATTGGAAATGAAATGATAGAGGGCAGTAGCTCTATTTTAACTGTATTATTACTTCTGTCAGCGTTCTGGGAACGGGGGTCCCCAGACTTGCCTGCCTGCGGCCTGCGGCGTGGCTCAAGCGGAGGCCCAGTGCAGCACAGCTTCATCAGCTTAAGCTCAAGACCCTCGCGAGGGACCAAGCCTCGCGGGGCAGACGACAAGAAGCTTCCTCAGGAGCAGCCTCATCAGGCGGCCTTGCGAGGAGGTGAAGAGATCAAGGCAGGGTACCTCGCGAGGTGCCCATGACGCAAGCCATGACGATCGAGACCAGGAAGGCGCCATGCGGGCGCCGGGCCTGCAAAGTGTCCTTGTTTCCCCTTTGGTGCAAAGGGGGCAAGCACAGGCCAAGGCATCAGGCAAAGGTTACCGTTTTGGTGCAACAAGACCAAGACCAGCGGGATGGCAGGATGGAGGTCACCGTGGAGCCCAGGACGGCGTCACCATCAAAGTCTTTGGCAGTCGAAGACCAACTTTAGTCAGGATAAGTGTACTAGATGTTCCCCTTCAAAATGGCCAATTGTTGGCGCCCTTCCCGCTCATTATTTCGGAAGAGGCCCAGGGCCTCTATAAATAGAGCTAGCCACCACAGAGTAAGGGATCCCGATTTTGGGTGGACTAGAGAGAGAGAGGCGACTAAACTCACCCAAGCAGTTCATCGCACCAGCTCAAGAACACCTCTCGCGAGGCTGCTCTTCCTTTGTATTGTTCATCAGCCCCTGAGGCAATCCACCACACCACACACTGGAGTAGGGTATTACACCACAATGGTGGCCTGAACTAGTATAAACCTCGTGTCCCGTGTGTGTTCTTCTTTCTAGCCTAGCTCCCTTGCGAGGCTTCAAGACGTGAGTTGGTAGGGGAAAGATCTTCACACGCACCCCAGAGTTCGAACCTCAAGGGTCTGCCGGAACCCGAAATCCGACATCTGGCGCGCCAGGTAGGGGTGCGCCGAAGCTGTCCCTTCCGTCAACCCGCTCTCCATCAACACCACGCTTCGCCCTCATGGCGAACAATGCGCTGCCCGCTCCAGCTGCCAATGCCAGCACTGGGGCCAGGGGGCTCCGAGCCTTGGCCCCCGCCTTGCGACAGGTGCAGTGGCCGTGCAAGTTCAAGCCAGAGATGCCGCTCCGCTACAACGGCGCGACGGATCCGCTGGCTTTCCTGCTAGCATGCGAGGAGGCCGTCCTCAAGGCCGGGGCGATGACAGGGTCATGGCTAACTGGTTTCCCATGGCCCTCACCGGCGTTCCACGCATATGGCTGCTCCACCTGCCGACGACTTCTATGGCCTCCTGGGAGGAGCTGTGCGACCTCTTCCTCGCCCATTACGCTGCGCTGGTGCCCCCGGTCGTCGCAGCTCTCCTGGGCGGCTCACAAGCACCACCTTCGAGCCGCCACGTCAAGCCGTTCGCCCGCCAGATCGCCGTTGTCTTCAAGCGCCGAGAAGCCCCCCCCCGGGTTGGGTGGCGCCCAATGTCGATCTGACCTTCAGCTCGGATGATCACCACTCCAACCCCGCATGTTCGGGCGCGCTCTCGATGCTATGCACCCCCACCATCTGCCAAGTGGCCGTCACCAGGACCCTCATCGACGGTGGTGCCAGCCTCAACGTGCTCTCGGTGGAGGCCTTCCGCCTCCTCCACGTGCCGCTAGAGCGGCTTCAGCCCAGTAGGCCCTTCTCGGGCATCGGAGGCGGTTCCACCGGCTCCTTTGGACAGATCCGCCTCCCGGTGACCTTCAGCACTCACGACAACTTCTGCACGGAGCTGATCGACTTCGACATTGCCCCCATCGGCCTCCCGTACAACACCATCCTCGGCTACCCAGCCTTGGCCCAGTTCATGGCAGCGACTCACCCGGCGTACAACCTCATGAAGATGCCCGGGAGTAGCGGCGTCCTTACCGTGTCCGGAGACACCGGGGATGCGTTGCAGGCGCTCAAGCTTGCTTTCAAGACGGCCACGGTGGCGCAACCCGCTAGCACAGATGTCCTCGAGCCCAAGGGGGCTGCGCCAGCTAAGAAGAAACATCTATTCAGCCAAGACAAGGCGGAGACAAAGTAGGTACTGGTCGACGAGAATGGATCTGCTGGCGCCGCCTTCACCATAGGCTCCAACCTCGAGCCTGCGCAGGAGGAGGCCTTGGTCAGGTTCCTGCGCGCTAGAAAGGGGGTGTTAGCGTGGGAGCCAGATCAGCTGGCAGGAGTCCCAAGGGATGTGATTGAACATCATCTCAACGTGTGCCCCAACATGCGCCCCGTGAAGCAGAGGGCAAGGCATCAATCCACTGAAAGCAAGCTTTCATCGTCCAAGACACCCGCAAGCTAGAGGCAGCAGGGGTTATTCGCCAGGTTCGCTACCCAGATTGGTTGGCTAACCCAGTTGTCGTGCCGAAAAAGGGAGGAAAGGAACGCATGTGTGTCGACTTCACCAACCTCAACAAGGCCTGCCCACAGGATCCATTTCCGCTCCCTCGCATCGACCAGATCGTCGACTCTACCGCTGAGTGTGACCAATTGTGCTTCCTGGATGCCTTCTTGGGCTATCACTAGATCAAGATGGCAGTAGAAGACATGGAGAAAATGGCTTTCCTGACCCCATGCAGAGTGTACTGCTACACCTGCATGCCGTTTGGGCTACGCAATGTAGGAGCGACCTTTCAGTGACTAATGCACATCGCCTTGGGCCGGCAGCTCGGGAGAAACGCTGAAGCTTACGTTGATGACATTGTGGTGAAGTCTCAGGAGGCAAAAACCCTGATACAGGACCTGGAAGAAACCTTCACGAGCCTCCATGAGGTAGATCTGAGGCTCAATCCGGAGAAGTGCGTGTTTGGGGTCCGTTCGGGCAAGCTCTTTGGCTTCCTCATGTCCCACAGGGGCATCGAAGCCAATCCATAGAAGTTCAAGGCAGTCGAAGACATGAGCCCGCCAAAAACCCTCAGAGAAATGCAGAAGCTCACCGGGCGTGTAACCGTGCTAGGACGCTTCATCTCCAGGTTGGGGGAGCGGGCACTGCCCTGGTGCTTTACCTTGCAGCCACCCCCTATTCTGCCAGTGCAGCCCTTGTGGTGGTTAGAGAGGAGCGTAGGACCAAGGACGCAGCCGTCGTCCCATCCGAGGCAGAGCAAGGCCAAGAAGGCCTCGAAAGACCGTGACCTCAGCAGGAAAGGATCAGCCTCAGCAAGGGAGCGCACCCAGAGCGGAAGAGGCCTCTCCAGGTGACCGAGCGCTGGGGGCTCCGTCACCTCAGGAGGCGCCTCAACCCCCGAAGGACGCGGGCGGTGCCAGCACCCTCAACCTCGTCGAGCACCCTGTCTACTTCTTCAGCATAGTGCTACGGGACACGAGGGCGCGGTACCCCATGCCCCAAAAGCTCCTCCTCGCACTGTTAGTGGCCTCGCGCAAGCTGCGGCACTACTTTAAGGCCATCCCATCAAGGTCGTCTCAGCCTATCCCCTGGGAAGGGTATTCAGGAGCCCCAACTCAGCTAGGAGGGTCGCTGAATGGAACATCGAACTACAAGCGTTCCAGCTAGAATTCAGCACGGCCAGGGTCATTAAGGGAGCTGCACTTGCAGATTTCGTGGCGGAATGGACAGAGGCACCGGGGCTCAAAACGGGCGAGGACCGGTCGCTTTCCCCGGGAAGTGAAGCACCGGACGGCTGGGTCATGTACTTCAACGGAGTGTTCTCACGACAGGGCGCGGGGGCTGGCGTAGTGCTCATATCCCCCACTCAGGACAAGCTTTACTATGTTGTGCAGCTCTGCTTCTAGCATGGAGAGAAGGTCTCCAACTACATAGCAGAGTATGAGGGCCTGATAGCGGGCTTGAAAGCTGCCATCGCCTTGGGGGTAAAGTGAATCACCATCAAGGGCAATTCGTAACTCCTCGTCAACTTCTCTAACAAAGTATACGAGCCGAAGGACAAGCACATGGAAGCGTATCTCGCGGAGGTCCGCAGGATGGAGAAATAGTTTTGGGGGTTGGAGTTGCAACACGTGCCTCGCGGCACCAATCAAGAGGGTGATGACATCGCCAAGAGAGCATCCAGGCGGCTACCTCAGGAGCCTGGCGTCTTCGAGGAGCGACTCTTCAAACCCTCGGCGACACCATCACTATCAAGCACGGCACAACCTAGGGAGGAGCTCCCTCAGCCGCCTGCCTCGGGAGCCCCGGCCTGTGGCCCGGCCTCAGGGGCACGCTTGCTCCTGGCGTTGGAACCTCAGGAAGGATGTTGGACTGCAGAGTTCAAGGACTACTTGACGCAAGGGACACTGTCGGAGAAGGAGGAGGACGCGGAGCGTGTGGCGCGGTAGGCCACGGCCTACTGCATCCAGGATGGAGAGCTCTACCGGAAGTGACCAAATGACATGTCCTTACGTTGCAGTTCCAGAGAGCAAGGGAAGGAGCTGTTGGCAGACATACACGGTGGAGACTGTGGGCACCACTCATCATCATGAACCATCGTTGGCAAGGCGTTCTGCAGCGGGTTCTACTGGCCCACAGCACTCAACGACGCCGTCGAGCTGCTGAAGGCTTGTGAAGCCTGCCAGTTCCACGCCAAGCAGATCCATCAGCTGGCTCAGGGCCTACAGACCATACCCCTCTCATGGCCATTCGCGGTTTGGGGGCTGGACATTCTCGGCCCATTCCCTCGGGCGCCAGGGGCTATCGCTACGTCTATGTTGCCATGGACAAGTTCACCAAGTGGGCTGAGGTGGAAGCTGTCCGCACCATCCCAACGGGCTCCGCAGTCAAGTTCATCAGGGTCGTGAGCCGATTTGGGGTGCCTAACCGCATCATCACCGACAATGGTTCGCAATTCACCAGCAATCTCTTCAAAATGTACGGTGCTAACCTTGGAACACAGATATGCTATGCTTCGGTAGCGCACCCCCGGAGCAACGGCCAGGATGAGCGAGCCAACGCGGAGGTCCTGAGGGGCCTCAAAACCAGGACCTTCAAGAAGAAGCTGGAGGCCTGCGGCAGGGGCTTGTACGACGAGCTCCAGTCTGTGATGTGGTCTATCCACACGACCGCGACCAAGTCGACTGGCGAAACCCCGTTCTTCCTCATCTACGGAGCTGAGGCCGTCCTCCCTCACGAGGTCAGGCGTCGTTCCGCGCGGGTCCTGGCGTTCGACGAGGCGCAGCAAGATGCCATGCAGGGGACGGATCTCGTGCTGGGGGAGGAACGTCGTCGAGAGGCCGCGCTGTGGGCGGCAAGATTTCAACAAGCGCTGCGACGATACCACTGCCGCAACATCCGCCCCAGAACTCTTGAGGTAGGGGACCTCTTGCTCAGACGGGTCCGCTCCAGGGAGGGGCTGCACAAGCTCTCTCCCATGTGGGAGGGCCCATTCAAGGTTGTTCATGTTTCCAGGCCCAGCTCTGCGCGCTTGGAGACCCAGGAGGGGGTGCGCATCCTGAATGTGTGGAACATTCAACATCTCCGGAGGTTCTACCCCTGAGTGAGGCCTAGTGCCTATGGAAAAGGCCCGGAGCCTGTGAAGAAGGCCAATGCCTGTGAAGCTTGCCGCTTTTGGGAAAAGGCCCGGTGTCTGTGAAGAAGGCCAATGCCTGTGAAGCTCGCTCCCCCCCTCAAGAAAAGGCCCGGTGCCTGTGAAGAAGGCCAATGCCTGTGAAGAAGGCCAATGCCTGTGAAGCTCGCCGCCCGTGACACTCTCACATAATAATGACTGGGTTTGTACATGCCCCGGAGTCTCCGGAGTGCCGCCCCTGGGCCTCGGGGGCTCCCGCCCACGCTTAGTGGCAGCACTTAGCTCCGCGCTGGTGAGAAGACGTCAAAGACTAGATTAGGTGCCGGATGCTACTTTTCATTTGCTTTCTGCAGTTGGTTAGCTCTTCGTTATTCAAAGCTTTAGTTGGAGTTGCTTTCAGTGATGTGCGGCGCCTAGCCCATGTTTTCCGTCTTTACCCTTTGCTTGAACCTACTTTCCTTTCGTGACCCTCGCGAGGGAGGCTGCGCGGGCACCTTCGCGAGCGTCGCCTGGTTTAATTTTGCGAGGTTCCCCGGCCTAGGTTCGCAGCGGGAGCACTCCTCCCAGTCAATGCCCCCCGGGCATCACGACGCGAACACCGGGCTCAAGCTTGCCACCCCCGCGGCCGGGGGCTGAAACCTAACCCTCCGACAAGTTTCTCCTTACAGGCCTCAAAAACCTGTGACAAGGCCTCCGGCTGAAGCCTCCCAAGGCTGGCGCCGCAACGAGTCCCTCCTACCGAGCTAAGTTGTTCCTATGCATGAGTATGCAGCACCATAGCAAGGCACAAAGATAGAAAGAACAACATGATAATTAAAATCAATAGTCTAGCATGCCCCCACAGGGCTCCATGCTTCTCTCTCTATGCAGATAAGGCAAAATAGGCGCGGCCCGACCGTCTACAGCATGAAGAAGATTTGTGTCATCTTCCGGAGATCAGGCAATCTCCTCTTCATGCTTCACCTGGGCACGACGGTGGGACGATCCACCTTCCCCCTCGAAGCGAGCATGACAGCGCGGTGGCTGGTCACAACCGCCGCTTGAGGAGCTACCGTCGGAAGGAGAGTCGCCGAAGCTTGAAGAGCTGCGGGCGCCGCCGAGCGCACGCCCGACCTCGCCTTCACCGGTGCCGTCACCAAAGATGAGCGGACGGCCGTCGTCGTCACCTTCGGGGCAGCATCCAGCACGGCGGCCATCTCCTCCGAACACCCTCATGAAGAGGGTGGCATCGCCGTCGAACTTGAAGTGGAGAGTGCATCGCTGGCCAAGACCACATGCGCAGGCAAACGTCTGCCAGCCGCGAGACAACGCCACGTTCTCGGCAACGGAAACTTCCACCGCCACCCAAGAGGCCCTGCTGCAGCAGCCATCCGCCTGGAGCCAGAGCCCGCTCGTGGCACCAGCTGGCATCTCGCCGGCGAAGAAGCAAGGGAGCTGAAGCCAAGTACCGGCCGGATCCTCCGACCAGACGACAAACTCCGGAAGCACCTCCGCAGAATGGAATCGAGGGAGGGGAGGCCACGCGGCCACGGCGCATCTCCCCCCACCGATCAAGTGGCCTCCACCGAAGACTCGGGTAGTCTTCGCGGGAGTCGCGGGATGCTTGCGGGGGCGGCCCCGGCCGCGCTTGGCTGGAGGAGAGTCAGGCCCCTCCTGGCGGGCCTTCCCCTTCCCCGCGGCCGAAAACTTCTTCGTGGGTGCCATGGGGCGCGACGAGTCAAGGGGGAGAGGTGAAGAAGAAGAGGCGGAGCAGGGAGAGATGGACTGGAAGGGCTCGCACCATTCCGTACTTATAGCTGGAGGAGGCCAACCATCAGCCACCATGATCGCAGGTAATCATGACCCGTTTTTGCATGCAGGGACTTGTCAAGTCATGTAGTTGTCGAGGCGTCGTGGGGAAGCGGGGATGCCCACGTCCAATCAACCGCCACACGGCACCCAAGGCCGCAGGCTATTGGTGCCTGCGGCGCTTCGCACTTGCCACTTCGCTTCTTTGATAAGCCAAGTCCGGGCGCGCCTTGGGCCCGGGGGCTACTGTCAGTGTTCTGGGAATGGGGGGTCCCCAGACTTGCCTGCCTGCGGCCTGCGACGTGGCTCAAGCGAAGGCCCAGTGCAGCCCAGCTTCATCAGCTCAAGCTCAAGACCCTCACGAGGGGCCAAGCCTCGCGGGGCGGACAACAGGAAGCTTCCTCAGGAGCAGCCTCATCAGGCGGGCTCGCGAGGAGGCGGAGAGATCAAGGGAGGGTACCTCGCGAGGTGCCCATGACACAAGCCATGACGATTGAGACCAGGCGGGCACCAGGTGGGTGCCGGCCTGCGCAGTGTCCTTGTTTCCCCTTTGGTGCAAAGGGGGAAAGCACAGGCCAAGGCATCACGTAAAGGTTACCGTTTCGGTGCAACAAGACCAAGACCAGCAAGACGGCAGGATGGAGGTCATCATGGAGCCCAGGATGGCGTCACCATCAGAGTCTTTGGCAGTCGAAGACCAACTTTAGTCAGAAAAAGTGTACTAGATGTTCCCCTTCAAAATGGCCAATTGTTGGCGCCCTTCCCGCTCATTATTTGGGAAGAGGCCCAGGGCCTCTATAAATAGAGCTAGCCACCACAGAGTAAGGGATCCAGATTTTGGGTGGACTAGAGAGAGAGAGGCGACTGAACTCACCCAAGCAGTTCAGCGCACCAGCTCATGAACAACTCTCGCGAGGCTTCTCTTCCTTTGTATTGTTCATCAGCCCCTGAGGCAATCCACCATACCACACACTGGAGTAGGGTATTACACCACAATAGTGGCCTGAACCAGTATAAACCTCGTGTCCCACGTGTGTTCTTCTCTCTAGCCAAGCACCCTTGCGAGGCTTCAAGACGTGAATTGGTAGGGGAAAGATCTTCGCGCGCACCCCAGAGTTCGAACCTCAAGGGTCTGCCGGAACCTGAAATCTGACAACTTCATTTTAGTAGTGGCACTAGCGTTGAGCAGGTGCCAAGTGAGGTGTACCGTGAGTCGCAAGGATGGAGGCTGGGGGTCCTTAGACTGGGATGCTGAAGCTGGCTCTTTTAGTCCCTATCTTCCCCCTGATGTTTCTATGGTAGCTTTTGGCTTGTAATCAAAACTTGGTCGGGCTGGGGCTGCGTCCCCCTACTTGCCTATCTTATACGACATTACTTTAATGGTGTCATTGCTTCATTTTACCAGCAACATTACTTTAGCAGCTGCTAAAGAGTTGGTTTTGCACACGAGAGAGTAGGGGGACCAAGATAGTTGCATTTCTAATGAAAATAAGCAACTCATCTTAATGGGAAGTTTAGCAGGACAAGAAAAATAGTGCCATAGATTCATATTATTGGAGGCAATACATTGAAAACAACATTGGTTTAACATGTCCTTACTTTAACAATGGGACTACTACATTTTACCAGTGGCATCACATAAGAGGGGCTTAGGGCAACAAACATCCAAATAGGATATCTAGGTTGGTCCCATTTTTTTGGTATAGCCACCTTTTACTGTGTGAGGACAGCAAATCTAGTGCCCGACATACTCTGTTGACTTATCCCCCCCCCCGTCCCCACTTTCTTTCCTTTCTCAACTAATAGATCGGTCTATATGGAGTTTGTATTGCGTTTCCCTTTATTTCCCTATTATACCAAGAGACCAATTGGATAGCCAGTCTCTGCTACTTTTTGCCCCCCCTATTTCCTCTTTCGACCAAGTCCCAGATTT